>NW_024412388.1:42620083-42631382 GCF_014898765.1 Herpailurus yagouaroundi
GAGCCATCAGCCCAGAGCCCGACGCGGGGCTCGAACTCACAGACCGCGAGATCGTGACCTGGCTGAAGTCGGACGCTTAACCGACTGCGCCACCCAGGCGCCCCAGGATGACAGTAATTTCAACTTTGCCTGTAACTAACTTGATTTTCTTTACTTGTTTAAACACATACATACAGGGGAAGGGTGTATGTCTGGAAAAAGTGAAGAGAATGCAAAATAATAGCTTATGAGCTAAGAATTGTCTTTAGAGGCTACTCTGTTTTCTTGTGCAATATATGTGGTAGGCAGTGAGTAAATAGAGTTAAACATTATAAAGCTTTGTATTTTAGATTTTTTAAATTTTTCACTGTTGTGTTTTGAATAGTTGTCTAAGACAAGGGTTCTCAGATTTTACCATAAATCAAAATCAGCTGGAGGGCTGTGCCACCACTTCCTGAGTTTGATTTATCAGATTGGAATCGGGCCTGATAGTTTACATTTCTAACAAGTACTCATGTCATGCTGATGTTTCCGTTTTGTGACCAACACTTTGAGAACCTCTGGTTTAAGGTGTAGTTCTTTTTTTTCCTAATTTTTTTTGAGTGCCATTGACTGTGTTGGCACTGGGGGTATTACAAATAACGGAACAGATATGGACCCTACCTTTTTGTATATTGTGTGTGTGGACAATATAGACATCAAGCAAAAAGTAATTTTAAATGTGAAGAGTGCTAAGAAAAGTTGTGGGATCATGGTAGGGGGTAGTCAGGGCTGGCTTCTCAGGATTTTACTTTCAGGAAGGAAACCAAAGGTTTAAGTTATAGGAGTTGTATTGTGGAAAACCACATAGAAGGAATAGCACAGTAAATGACCTGTGGTGGTACTCTCTCTTGCCTCCTTAACTCTGCATATCCTGCAGTCCTCAGCTCAAGGAACTCAGGGAAACCTCATCTGCCCCACTAACCCCTCAAAGAAAAATCCTAAGTCACAACCCCTCCGTTGTGTAACCAACCCTCTTTCATAGAATACATATGAATTGTAATTATGAGAACTAGTCATAAATGCTAAAAAGTAATAAATCAGGGTAAAATATAAAATGACATTGTATAGTTGACCCTTGAACATTACCCTTGGGGGCATCGACCCCTGTGCAGTCAAAAATCCCAATATAATTTTTGATCCCCAGAAACTTAACTACTAATAATAGCCTATTGTTGACTGGAAGCCTTACTGACAACATAGTCAATTAATATATATTTTGTATGTTGTATATATTTTATACTGTATTCTTATAATAAAGTAAGAGAGAAACAATGTTACTAAGATAGTCATAAGGAAGAGAAAATACTTTTTTTTAAGTTTACTTATTTTTGAGAGAGATGAAAGCAAACGGGAGAGGCAGAGAGAGAGAAAGAGAGAGAGACGGTGCAGAACCTAATGTGGGGCTCAGACTCATGAACCATGAGATCATGACGTGAGCCAAAACCAAGAGTCAGATGCTTAATGGACTGAACCACCCAGACACCCCAGGAAGAGAAAATACATTTATAGTATCGTACTGTAAAAAATCTGTGTATAAGCGGACCCACAGAGTTCAGACCCATAATATTTAAGGGTCAAAGGCATATGAGTGTGTGGCAACTATTTTAGATAGTCTAGTTAGGCTAATATTTATTGAAAATGATTGTGTTAAGTACTTTATGTATTTTATCTCATTTAATCATCATAGCAAACCAATGAGAAAAGTACTAGCTCTGTGAAGGTAGAGACCATGTTTTGTTTGGCTCACAGTTGTATCTTTAACACTCACATAGTGTTTGGTGCATTTTAAGTGCTCAATAAATATTTTTTGAATGAATGACTTTGGGGATGATCATAAAGTCAGAGAGGCATTGTTGAGAAAGGAATGTTTGAATCGGGGGTTTTAACAAGTGGGATTTTGTTGGGTAGGAGTTTGGGAAGGAAGGCCATTCTTGGCAAAGGGACCAGCTTGAGCTTAAAAACTAGGACAGAAGCAGGCATGATGTATTCTGGGAAATATATGGCTTTACTATTGAGGGTGCAGGAGATGAGACTAGGTGAGCCTAGGGTCAGATCATGGAGGACCTTGAGTCATAAGCTCAGGAGTTTTGGCTTCACTATAAAGACCCAGAGTGCCTTGAAAGGTTTTCTTGTGTGAAGGAGTATCATAATTAAGAGATTTTGAAGGTTATCACTCTAAATCAATATGAAACATGATGGGGGGGTAGAGCTATTGCACTAGTCTAGGTGAAATGTAAGTGTATGAACTTTCACTCTAGGCTTATTGTGGTGGTGATTTAAATTGGAGGAAGGAGAATATAAGGAAGTAAAATGTGAAGATCTGGCATACACTTTTTGGCTACGTGAATTTTCCATAGAGGCATTACTGTGGAGTTGTAGAAGCACAGACTCACTAACAGCTTTGCAATTTTGCTCACTGGGCCTCAGTTTTTATATATATTGCCGTTAAGGATTTATGAGAATATTGAAACAGAGTAAATTTACTCTACCAAAGACTTTATCTATGTAGAGTATGTCTTCCAAAGGTCATATATTAGGTCACCGAAAGAGAATTAGTACTTCCCAACCTTATTTAAATTTTTTTTAATGGATTTTGTGTGGTATAAGAAAGGAGAAATTTTGGGGTACCCGGCTGTCTCAGTTGGCGGAGCATGTGGAACATGTGACTCTTGATCTCATGAGTTCGAGCCCCGTGTTGGGTGTAGAGATTATTTAAATAAATAGAAGATTAAAAAAAAAGTAATTTTAAGTAAAATATACTTTATTTTTAAATTATTTATGTAGTTTTTTTTTTAATTTTTTTTCCAACGTTTTTTATTTATTTTTGGAACAGAGAGAGACAGAGCATGAACGGGGGAGGGGCAGAGAGAGAGGGAGACACAGAATCGGAAACAGGCTCCGAGCTGTCAGCACAGAGCCCGACGCGGGGCTCGAACTCACGGACCGCGAGATCGTGACCTGGCTGAAGTCGGACGCTTAACCGACTGCGCCACCCAGGCGCCCCATAATTATTTATGTAGTTTAATAATACATTGAACAAAACATATTAAAACAAATTTCAGCCTTTTCCTATTTAACAAATGACACGTTAATTAAGGTAAAGCACTATTTGTCATATTTTAAAATGAATATATTGCAGTGTAGATTGAAATTATGTTTGTGGCATCAAAATAGATACGAAATGACTTTTTAACCTTAAATTTGGAATCCTTGCATTTTTGTACTTAAAAAATCAAAAGGTTTTGTGCTGTTCTGTTTTATTTCTAACAACTTAAAAGAATTTTTTTAACTTTATTTATTTATTTTGAGAGAGAGAGAGAGACATTGCACACAAGTGGGGGAAGGGCAGAGAGAGGGACAGAATCTCAGGTGGGCTCTGTTTGCACTGATGGCGCAGAGCATGATGGCGGCCCAAACTCACAGACTGTGAGATCATGACCTGAGGCGGGAGAAAGACTGGATGCTTAACCAACTGCGCCACCCAGGGGTCCCTGTTCTGTTTCATTTCTAAATGACAAAATAAAAGGAACGGTATTAAGCTGCTACTTGCAAGCCTGTTTCCACAAATAAAACATTGGAAGTATAGTTCATTTCCAATAAATGAAGAGTCAAATTGAATATAGCTATTACCGCATTTCTTGTTTTTTAAGTTTTTATTTTAATTCCAGTTAGTTAACATACAGTGTCATATTATTTGCAGTTGTACAATTTGGTAATTCGGCAGTTCTGTAAATCACCCTGTGCTCATCACAGGTGCACTTCTTAATTTCCATCACCTATTTAACCCAAACCTTAACCCTCTCCCCTCTGGTAATGGTCAAATTGTTCCCTAAAATTAAAAGTCTGTTTCTTGCTTTGACCCTCTCTCATTTTTTTCCTTTGCTTTTTGGTTTTGTTTCTTAAATTCCACATATGAGTGAAATCATTTGGTATTTGTCTTTTTCTGACTTATTTTTCTTAGTGTTATACTCTTGAGCTCTAAGGCAAAGTTTCATTCTTCTTCATTATTTTTTATGGCTGGAGATATAGATCTCTCACACGGTCTTTATCTGTTCATCAATTGATGGACACTTGACACTTGGGCTACTTCCATGTCTTGGGTTGTAAATAATGCTGCTATAAACATAGGAGTGCCTGTATTCCTTTGAATTAGTGTTTTTGTATTCTTTGGGTAAGTACCCCGTGGTGGGATTGATCGTTGGGTAGTTCTGTTTTTAACTTTTAAAGTGATACTTCGCTCTTAATTTTAACAACATTGAAAATAGTAGATATTTCAAGATTTTATTGTGTACAGAGCATACGTGGTATGCATGTGAATTTATGGACTCTACCATACTTAAGGAGTCTGCAGTTTGGGTCCCGCTAGTTTATAGTGGTCCTATAGTGTTGCTAGGGCTGCACAAATTGTACTGTAGAGCTCAGGTGGCAGCTATAATATGGACAGCAATGGGTCTACGAAGATCTGTATCCTGGGTACTTGGCAGTGTCTAGCACATAGTAGGGTTCAGCAAATAGTTGTTAAATGAATGTGTTTTGCATATAATACTAGGACCCTTATTATCTTTTAATCTAATGATCTAATCATTTTATGAGAAAAGTCTGCATGCTCAGTAATACTGAGTACACGTTATGTGTTTTTTGTGCTTCTGAGTTTTGTTTACACTGTTCCTTTTGTCTAGGATGCTGTCTTCTTTCTTGACTTTTTGACTTTGAGTGTCTCCTTAAGACCTATCTCCTTTGTGAAGCCTTCAGTTACCTCCAGGCATCCTTGGGTTACTCCTTTCTTTGTGTCTCTCTTGTACTTTGTATTGTTTGTTAAGGAGGGTGGCTGCCTCTCCAGATTGTGAGCTCTCTGAGGACAAGGACAGTAGTGTTTTTCAACTTCATGTTTTAAGCATTTAGCATAATGCCTGAGACATAGTAAGTAAATAAATATTTGTTCAGTAAAAGAGTATGTGTACTTTGTAGAGAATTGCCTAAGGTAATGTTAACTGAGATGTGAGTTATGAAAAGGAAAGAAAAATGAATACTCTGCACAGGTCCCCTGAGAGGAAAAAGAGGTTTGATGAGCAAGAAATGTTGGATCAGATAGTTTCTCTTACTAGCCCCCAGGAGGTGCTTTTGAGCTAGAATAAATGTTTCTGTCCAGAAGAGTTCAACAGGAAGACTTGGGGAAGAAGCCAGATGATTTTGAGATGAATTGCCAAGCAATGTCTTTTTGTATAAATACTTTCCAATTATTTGTCTATAATTTGTGGAGATGCCCTTCCAGAGAATAGCATATTTAAACACAGATAGTAAAGAATCAGTTACTGTTAAATCTAGAGGGGTGGTTAATTATTTAAACATTTTGTTAGCTCTGTGTAAAGATCTTTTGTTTTTCTTTTCCTATCTTTAGTTCTCCCTTGTACAAACATTTTTCTTAGCTCTCCAGCATCTTAATGCCTGTTCAATGTCATATTCTCCTTTTCTAAGGACATTTTTTAAGCTTGAATGTTCTGGGTTATATAATGTCAGGGTTGTTGTTTTTTTTTTTTTTTCTTTTCATAGACCTTGTAACCTTTGGCAAATCATTTCACCTGTGTATGCCTTCATTTAAGAATTTCTCAAATGGAAAAGTTGTGTTTAATCTTCTCTGTGATCCCTTCCACCTCTTAAAAAATGTGATAAGATTCTAGCCAGTTAAGGTAAGTTGTTATATAGTAGATACATTCTGTTAGCTATAGTACTAAGGGGTCAGGGCACTTGAGCTCTTAATCTCCATGAATATATTACCAACTTTTCACACCCCCATTCCATTATGTTAAAATTTGAATAGTACTGTAGTATTTTAAAGGCATTTTCATATACGTCCCATTTATTCTTCATTACCATTTTGTGAAGTAGTCAAGATAGAAGTTTAGCATCAGTTTTACAGGTAATAAAACTGAGAAGTTAATTTATTTTCCTGAGATCACACAGCTAGTAAGTAGCAGAGCCAGAACTGACTGCAGGCCAGTGTTCTTTCCATTATTAACCTGGCTTCTCTGTTTACCATATTATATTTCAAAACTCATGTTAGTAGTTAGGAGAAAAATAATGCTGAAGTATCTGTTTGAATTAACGATTCCTAGGATCTATTCATATGTTCAGTGATTACTGACCTGAATTTTTGTTTTGTTTCTTAGACTGTTTTATTACAGGAGTTAAAATGGAAGAGAAGGGTATTTATTTACCTTTCTAGGCCTTGATCTTTTTAAGTAGAACTCTAGCTCCTTGCCCTTTAGCACATAGTTGTTTGCCACAGTGGCCAGGCCTTGAAGTGATACATACAAGAAGCTTGTCTTATCTGTGTTTTCATTTGGCATCCAGGGATTTAGAAAAATAAGACCCTATAGTCCAGGCCAAATAGTTCTATAATCTGTACCCTTAGGCACAATATATCTGTGCCCTTGGTATTACCTTCCTTCTTCATTTATAAAATGATTGTGTTTGGGGAAGGAGAAGGTAAAAGGTTTAGATCATATCTAAGGTTATCTTAGATGTTTATTGCTAGAAGTTTGACTTGGTTGAATCAGTAGAAAATGCAAAAACAAACAAACAAACAAACAAACAAAAAACCCCAAAACCAATAAACTAAGAAGAGATTTCCCATGGAATACTACTAAAATAAGGAGTCAAAGATTGTCCAGTATCTGAACTTTCTTATACCTGTGAACTCGAATGACACTTGTGTGCCTTTCATTCCCAGTCTTTAATTTCAGGCCTGGACTTAGGACTTAATATTTCTCTGTGGGCATACAGTCTTTTTATCTAGGAGTTAAAATTATCTTAAGTACATCTAACAATAAATTTGTGCTTGATTGTTCGTTTGTTCACTCAATAAACATTTAGTGCCCACTGTAATAGGCATTACTTTAGGCTCTGGGAATGCAGCAGTGAATAAAACAGTTCTGTTGAGTTTATCTTCTATAATAATAGGTAATATTTACTGAGCAGTTAATATATCAGTCACTGTTCTAAGTGTCTTCCACTTAGAATTTATTTAATTCTGACAATACTCCTATGATGTAGGTACTGTTATTGTCTGCATTTTGCAGATCATGAACCTGAAGCACAGGGAGATTAGGTACTTTGCCTAAGATTGGAAGAACTGGCACTTTAAACTAGGCAAGCTGACTCTCAAACCACCATTTTTCAGAACAGTATTACACAATCCTTCAGGGAGATGTCAATAAAAATTTTATTTTTAATCATAAAATTGTCAAGTTTGTAATCTTTGTAGTCACCTGGTTTTTGTCCCAGTCTTTTTTAAGAAAAAAAATCATCCAGGGATACAAAAAAAAAAAAAAAAAAAAGGAGCACTATCAGAGCCATTTTTCTTCTCTTGGAAGATTTGTCAGGTTTAGGAACATTTCAGGTATGTTGAGCCTGACTCACATGAGTTGGAACTGAGACAGCTACAAAAAGCCAGGATCCTAAAATGTCTACACCATTAGTGAAAAGGTAGCATAAAAAATAAATACCTGTTTGGGGTGCCTAGGTGGCTCAGTCAGTTAAGCGTCTGACTTCGGCTCAGGTCATGATCTCACAGTTCGTGGGTTTGAGCCCTGCGTTGGGCTCTGTGCTGACAGCTCAGAGCCTGGAGCCTGCTTTGGATTCTGTGTCTCCCTCTCTCTCTGCCCCTCCCCTGCTCACACTCTGTCTCTCTTTCTCTCAAAAATAAATAAACATTAAAAAAAAATTTTTTTTTAAATATCTGCTTGATGGTGTAGGGAGACAAAGAGGGTTATTTGTCTTGACATGGACTCTGCATGGGAAAAATCTCTCGAGAATTTACAACCAACAACCTGCTGTCCTACATGTCTGAAACCTAAATTTATATTACTTGCATGAGATCATGGCTAGTAAGAAGGGAATATTTACTGAATAATTACTCTGTCAGGCATTGTGGTATGGGCTTTGAACATACTTTCTCACTTCATCCTGACAACAGCATCATGAGGTAAGTACCAATATTACCCCATTGTACCAAGGACAGAACTGAGGGTCAGAAAAGCTAGATAGTTTACAGTTTAACACCACTAGAATTCAAATCTAGGTCAGTATTCTTCCTACTCACCATAATGCCTCTGGAAAGGGTACTTCATGTTTGTCCCTCAGCTGCCGTATCTGTAAAATAAAATTTGCAATATTTTCCCTTTCATTTCGTAAGACTATTGTGTCAAATGAAATAAAGAATGTGAGCTTCCTTTGTTTACTGTAAGCCATTGTTACCGGCATCATCCATAAAGTATATTTTTCTTATAATTAATCAAAAGAGAGACCTCAATATTCAGTGATCCTGAAAGCCCACAAGTTCTGTCTTAAGGAATTAAGGCAATTTTGATACTTTTTTGTATCAGATGTTTCCTGAAGTAGTATCGTTAGGAGAAATAAAATAAGTTTTGAGACAAGTTACCATCCAGTAATTTACTAATTCATTCAAGAAATAACTTATTGGATGCATTTTATGGGGCTTTCAAGAATGAAAGAAAAGATGCCTGATCTCTTTCATTTTTTGTCATACCAGCAGTAGTGGAAGCCACAGTGCCCTCCAACAGTAGACTATAATTGTGATAATAGACAATTCCCAGTGTCCCTCACCTTCCCACTTGGTAGGAATGAGTGGGCCACTACTTAGAATATTGAAATGCTGCTTTGCCATGACCCTGGCAACATAGTAACAGATGAAGCTTTTAAATTTATAAAACAAACCAACCTACAAAATACATAACTAAGTCATGGGAAAGGGACTGGGAATGCCTTTCCTCTGAGTGTTGTATAGATGACTAAATATTTCAAGGAAAGAGAATATAAGGAAGCAAAAAAAAAAAAAATAGAGAGATTAAAAGAAAGCCATGAGAAGGTTTAGGAAGAGCTAATGAGTGTCAACATGAGCTTCCTCAAAGACAGACCCTGTAGCTTCCAGAATCCCTTGAGTAATGAGGTCTCTTTTTTGGTTAATTATAAGGAAAAATACACTTTATGGATGTCCCTAGTAACAACGTCTAAGAATAAAATAGTATATTCATATCCTTTATTTCATTTGATTCAATAACCTTATGAAGCGAAAGGAAAAATATTATAGGTGTCATTTTGTTGATAAGGAAGCTGAGGCACAAAATGAAGTGCCTTTTCCAGAGGCTAGTAGGAGGAATACTGGACCTAGGGTTTTAAAGAGCAATAGATAAGGAGGGATCCTCTTGTTGTTGGGGTGGTATGGAGCTAGGTTCTGTAGAAATGGAAAGCCATCCAAAAAGATACACTGCTATATAAGACATATGTCTTTTATGGGGGGGAGAGAGAGAGAGAGAGAGAGAGAGATGATATCTCGGTAAGACATTTTCTTGCTCTTAGAAACTAGTACTTGCCACAAAAAGTAGTCAAGTGGAAAAAGCTGTTTTGAGGAACTATTCTTTTTTTCCCCTGGCTTCATTATCCCACACCCCTAGCTGTGCCATGTTCTTATAAGAAGCAGCGTTTCAAAAGCAGGGAATCTGCTTACAGGTAGTTCACGTTTTCACAGACTCAAGTAGACAGGCATTTGCTCTGTGCCAGAGTAGGGGATATAAAAATGGGTAAGGCATGGATCTTAACTCCAGTCGTTTTCAATTTGTGAGACAGAAAGCTCCTCCTGATGGATGATGAACTGTTCTAAACATCCTTTCCTAACTCCTAGGGGCTGGTAAGTGATGCAGTTCCTCAGACTTCTCATTTTTATATCTACATACGAGAGAACTACTTAGTGTGTAATTAAGAATTACTGCAACTTAGGGGCACCTGGGTGGCTCAGTTGATTTCACGTCCGACTTCGGCTCAGGTCGTGATCTCATGGTCTGTGAGTTCAAACCCCGTACTGGGCTCTGTGCTGACAGCTCAGAACCTGGAGCCTACTTCGGATTCTGTGTCTCCCTCTTTCTCTGCCCCTCCCCTGCTCATGCTCGCTGTCTCGCGCGCGCGCGCTCTCTCTCTCTCTCTCACAAAAATAAACATTAAAAAACCCCTACAATTTAGTAATCATAAGCTAAAGTTACCAGATTATGAGTTAACTGAAGACTAGTCTTTAATGAACAAGTTTGACGCTTGGAAGCGTTGCAAAGCTCCTACTACATATGTACAAATGTAGCTTGTTGGATTTCCTGTAATTTCTTGAAAGAGAGCTTTGTAATCAGTATATCAATAGTCTTGAGTTGGTACTTTTTTATTGTTGCTAGTTTTGTATCTTAATTATGAACTGTCCTTAATTTAACTTTATTATTGGTATCATTTGTTGTGTTTTATTTGTTAAGTTAGTGTGTGGTAATGTATATTTGCATTAATAGTACTCTCCACATAAAAGTTGCCCAATTTAGGGGCACTTGGGTGGCTCAGTCAGTTAAGTGCCTGACTCGATTTCAACTCAGGTCATGAGGACCTGGGATCAAGTCCTGCATTTGGCTCTGCACTGACAGCGTGGATCCTGCTTGGGATTCTGTCTCTCAATCTCTCTCTGACCCTCCCTTGCTTGTGTTCGCTCTCTCTCTCAAAAAAAAAAAAAAAAAATTGAAAAAATTGAAAAAATTTCCCAATTCAGACTTTGACAATGTATTGTTAATCAAATAGGAAACATTCATTTTCTTGTTATTAAAACAGATATTTATAGGAAACCAATTTGACAATAAATTTCATATATAAATAAAAAAAAAAAACAGATATTTATAAAATTTCCTTGTAATGATACTTAATTGTTAATTTCCCCCTGGAGCTTGGGAACCAAGTAAGCTGTGAATTTTTTTTGCCCCACCTAAGTGAGCCACAAACAAAAAAATTTGAGAGCTACTAACTTTCTTTGGATTCATAGTCTAGAGGGGGAGACAGCCATCTAAGAAAAAGTTATACAATAGGTGACTATAATAGAACTGTATACAAACTGTAGTGTGATTACATCTGTGTGTGTTTCGGTATATGAGGAATATCATGGAGGAGTGGGCACAATGTACTGGCTTTTGTAGAAGGAACAGGAATTTGATAGATGGACAGACGGGAAAGGGCATTCTAAGAAGAGGGAACAGCATATATAAAGAAAGGGAGGCATGGCTACCACTGGTAAAATTCCTTCTCTGAACATCAGTTTCCTCAACAGAAATAATGTCTATTCTCCTTAACTCACAGAGTCATGATGATTATTTTGAAAAGGTTTTATAAATTGAAGTGCTAGCTATAGCCCTTCCTTCCTTCCTTCCTTCCTTCCTTCCTTCCTTCCTTCCTTCCTTCCTTC
>NW_024412388.1:42631392-42661856 GCF_014898765.1 Herpailurus yagouaroundi
TTCCTTCCTTCCTTCCTTCCTTCCTTCCTTCCTTCCTTCCTTCCTTCAACATTTCCAACATTTGAGAGCCTTTTGTGTCTCTTGTAGGTAATGTCACGTCAAGACCTCTTTTGACATCCTTTCATTCTAGTCATTTTTTTCCTCTGTTTTGTTCCTTCAAGGCCCTGCTCTGTAATATCTAAACACAGGTGCAGAAGAGAAGATTTGTGTATATACCTAGCTTTAATAGTAGGAGAAATTCTTTAACTGCTTATATATAACTGTTTAAATTGTGACCTATGTATCTATCTAGTCTTAACAGTATCATAATCCATGGACCATAATCCCCCACAGCCAAAAAGTCATTTCAAAATAAGTGTAAGTCTTTATTTGTAAATTGTGCAACATTGTGAAGTAGAAGGGAGTTCACAGATCTGCTTCTCAAAATTCTCTTTTTATTTCCTGTCTGCTTCCCTTATACATCATAGCTGCTCCTCTGCTTTTCTTCTGAAAACCCTCCTAAGGCTCCCTTTCCAACAGTCCATCACTAGCAGATGGTAAAACCTGTGGGGAATGTAAGACTACATTGGGAAAGGGTATAAGAGCAGTGGTAAGAAGTTACATTATGGCCAATTCAGGAATAATATGTGTGCCCATGCACGTGTGTACACATACATGTTATCATTCAAAATTAAAATATTGTTACTGAGTCCAATCAAATGTCTGTTTTAGTTTGAATATGAAACTATTATATTGAAAAATATCGTCTCTGATAAAATGACAGTTTCTTGGTTATTTTATAATACTCGAAAAGCAGAAACAAATACAGCTTTTTTGGTTTCCATTAATTTTTATTTTTGTCTTTTTTCCATTTTTAATAATTTGATATATTCAGAAGACCATATGAAACATTTATGTAAGTCATGAAACATAGTAAACAAATACCTAAAAACCTAGTATCCCAAGTTAAGAAATAGAGCATGACCACTGCCATTTTTTTCCCTGTGTGCACCATTCCTTTATGCCACTTTCCCTACCTTTGAGGTATCGTCTATCCTATTTTATTTCATGTCTTTCCCTTGCTCTTCTCTGTAGATATACGACAGCATATTATTTAATTTGGAGGCAGCTCTCTAATCTTCTGAAATGCTTTTCAGGCAATATAATTTCCTATGACTGTATAGATGTTTAATTAAAATCCTGCTGCATATATTTTTTATTTAACTTAGGTTAATACTTTATTCTTAGTGTTTTGCCATGTCTTTAAAATTTACTCAGAACCATACATATTGCTGTGTAATATTCTACAGAGTTGATACACTATGATTTGCTTACCATTTCCCCCTATTTTTTTTAAAGATTTTATCTTTAAGTAATCTCAAAACCCAACGTGGGGCTCGAACTCACAACCCCGAGATCAAGAGTCATGTGCTCTACTGACTGTGCCAGCCAGGCACCCCTCCCCCTATTTTAGACATTTGTATGTGTCAATTTTTTTTTTTTTGTCAGAAAAACTGTGATCACTCCCTTTGTGTAAATACCTTTGTTAATATCTCTGATCATTTACTATTTTTTAGGTAAATTCTTGGATGAAGAGGTACTGGATCAAGAGTGTGTATGTTTTAAAGACTATTATTAAATCTTTCATATCCAGAAAAATTGTGCCTGTTTACACTCTGACCAGCAGTATTGGAGAAGACCAATCTGGGCAAACTTTATTTGAATAATTCACTGTGTCAGGATTATATCCTGTTCCAGAAAATACCATATTAACCAAAAAAATGTTTAAAAGAGCTGTGTTGTTCTTTCATACTGGAAATTGGTGTTTTTCCTATTTGCTATAGGATATTTTTTCAGCCGTTGTTCAGGGACCATGTCATTCTGCCTGCTATACTTGTGATAGTTAATTATAGGGCTTAGTTAATCTCTACTGATCTGTCACTCCCTCTGAGAATTTATCTATTCTTACCATTCAGTTGTCACCACTAGGGGATGCTAATTAAATCTGTATATTCAGCTCAGTTCTTTCACCAAAGCATTAGTTCCTTTTCTGTACTTGCCTAAGCAGACAGACTCCATGACTACAACAAATTCTTCTGAAGAAGTAATCCTTTGCCTAGTCTTCAGTTTTGTCAGTGAGGTTATGTGAGTATTAATCACTATTTCGTTTTTTATTTTTATTTTCTAACTTTTTATTTTGACAATTTAAGACTTATAAAAAGTTGCAAAAATAATACAAAGAATTCTTATGTAACAGTCACCAAAATTGCCCAAAATGTTAGCATTTTATTCCATGTGCTTTATTTTGCTCCCCTCTTGTTACACACACACACACACACACACACACACACACACACACACACACACACATTTTTTCCTTCCTGGTTAACTCCTTTATTTTATTTATTTTTTTTTTAATTTTTTTTTTCAACGTTTATTTATTTTTGGGACAGAGAGAGACAGAGCATGAACGGGGGAGGGTCAGAGAGAGAGGGAGACACAGAATCGGAAACAGGCTCCAGGCTCTGAGCCATCAGCCCAGAGCCCGACGCGGGGCTCGAACTCACAGACCGCAAGATCGTGACCTGGCTGAAGTCGGACGCTTAACCGACTGCGCCACCCAGGTGCCCCCTGGTTAACTCCTTTAAATCTTGGAGTTGTTTTTGTTTTTGTTTTTGTTTTTTTTCCTTTTTATCTCAGCTTCCCTTCTTCCTACTTCCCTTCTTCACCTTAGGGTGCTATATAAGATAAGAAAAAGGGCATAATATTTGAAATTATATACCTTGATTCAAAACTCAATTCTACCACATTCTAACTGGATGAATTTGGTCATATTCTTTCTGAGCTCTGGTATCATCATATACAAAATGTCTGTTATACCAGTCCTCAAGACTGTTGTAAGGGCTAAATGAGATAATGTGTGTCAAAAGTATGCTATATGATGAATGTTGGTCAGTCCTTCAGAGAACATTTGTCTGTTTAGTAGAGTGCCAGGCATTGTGGTAGGTACTGGGGTTCAGAAATACTTACTTCATGTTGTCAATTCTTTCCTCAAATTATTTTTTACTTTTGGTTGTTTTTTCCGTTTTCATTACCTCTACCCTAATCCACAGCATCATCACCTCATGTCTGAGCCATCGTAACAATCACTGAGCCCAAACTGTTTTTTGGAATTTGCATCAGTGCCAAACTAATAATTGTTCTGAGAGATGGTATGGTATAGTGGAAGAAGTATGGACTTCATTATCAACAGATCTGGGTTTGTGTCTTGGCCCTACTTCTTAGAAATATTGTGACACTGGACAAGTCCCTTTACTGGTTCTAATTTGAATCCCTTTTCTTTCTCTTTCTTTCTTTTTCTTTCTTTCTTTTCTTTCTTTTTCTTTAAACCAGCAAATGTCAGGGACTGTGCTGGGTGCTAGGAATATAAAGCAAACATTAAGGGGCATCTGGCTGGTACAGTCGGTAAAGTATGCAACTCTTGGTCTTGGAATTGTGACTTTGAGCCCCATGTTGGGTGTGGAGATTACTTAAAATCTTAAAAAAAGAAAAGCGTTAATAGGTTCCTTGAACTTAAAGAACATCATGGTCTGGTGGGGGAGACACACAGTGATTAATAACTGTGGTTAACATGGCATTGTAAAAGAAACCTAGATTTGGAGTCAGATATAAGTGGCAGCTTGTTATGTAGTGATTAAAGCACAAAATTAACTTTACAGTCAGATTGCCTGAGGTCTAGTCCTTGGCTTTGCCACTTCTTAGCTCTATCATCTTAAGCAGATTACTTAACCACTCAAAACCTCAGCATCCTCATCTTTGTAGAATGGAGATACTGATAGAATTTAACTTACAGAATTCTCATGGGAAGTAAATGAAATTATATATGTAAAGTGCTGACCATAGTTTAGGCATATAGCATATATTAACAAATAGCATGAGCTCAATAATTATGATTGTGATACTGTTATAGCTTAGTGGGTAAAAGCTTAAAAAGCTTAAATCTCATTCTTGTGTTAGGAGTCCCAGTTGAGTAACCTGTTGGCCATGTAAATATGAGGAAGATGTTTAACCTAAATCTCAGTTTCCTCATTTTTAAAATGCATCTTGTAATGGTGCTTGATTCATAGAAATTGAAAGAACTCATGTATCTAAAAGAGCTCTGAACCAGGACCTGAGACTTAGTGTTTCATGAAAAATAGCAGTGGTAATTTTTATTCTTGTTCTGCCATCTGCTGGCTGTTTTATCTTTGACATGTAAATTAATTTTTCTGAGCCTCGGTTTACTTACTTTGTTCAAAACAAAGTTGTTTTGAGATTGCAAGCATGTATAAAGTAGTTACGTTAGTGCCTGGTACCACACAGCTATCATTCAGTACATGATAGCTGTTGTTAGGTGCAGTTTAATTTGTCAGGTGCTGAGAGTAAAATCTGCTTTGGAAATTAACAAAGACATCACAGAACTTGTGATGTTTGACTGAATTTTGAAGGACACGTGAAATTTTACCACATAGAAGTACTAATCTAAAAAAAAGACTCAGAGGTATCTAAGTGCCTGTCACAGTGCTTAAGGAACAGTGTTAAGTAGTAGGTTGCATTAAGTTACACATAATTTAGTGTACCTGGTAGGTAGCATATTTGGTGGGAGAAGGGAACAGTGTGGAAAATGAGAGTTGAATGGTTGGAGCCTGTTAGTAAAACATTTTGAATACCTTGCTGAAGTGTTTACACTTTATTCTTAAGGTCTTTGTTTTTCCAACTTCTTTTTTTTTTTTTTTTTTTTTAAGTTATTTATTTATTTTGAGAGAGAGAGCGAGAGAGCATGAGTTGGGAAAGGGCAGAGAGAGAGAATCCCAGGCAGGCTCCACACTGTCAGCTCAGGCCCTATGTGGAGCTCTAAATCACGAACTGTGAAATCATGACCTGAGTCAAAATCAAGAGTCAGATGCTTAACTGTCGAGGCCACCTGGGCACCCCTGTTTTTCCAACTTCTAACAGCAGAAGAAACTAAATTTGCTGTGGGATAGGAAAGGGAATTTTTAGAAGCTGGTGTTACAAACATTAATTTCTTGATAACTTCTGTTTTGTCTTAAAATTCATGCAGTGTTTGCCCTCTACATCATGTATTTGTTTCAGTACAAAAATATTTGAAGTCACGTATTGGTTACATAATTCCCTCTCTGCCATCCTCCCATACTCTTCATCCCCTCAAATAATCTTTGGATATGTTTAATGTTCTGTGATGTGCCAAGTTTATTCTCTAGCTTTAGTTCCCTGGCACACCTCTGCTGGGAACCCCTTGTATGTGTTCCCAGCATGAGAACTGTGGTTATAGATAATATGGCACCTTCGAAACTCTTTTTTAGAAGTAGAGTAATAGGATAAGAGCTGTGCATTAAAGAACTGGGTAGGGCTGGATTGAATAGATTGCATTTCAATTAATTAAAAAGAACTTTCCTGGAGTACCTGGGTGGCGCAGTCGGTTAAGCAATTAAACCTCAGACTCTTGATTTCAGCTCAGGTCATGATCTCACAGTTTTTGAGATCAAGCCCCCACATTGTCGGCTTGGAGCTGGGTTAGGAGTCAGTTTAAGATTTTCTCTCTCTCGGGGCGCCTGGGTGGCGCAGTCGGTTAAGCGTCCGACTTCAGCCGGTCACGATCTTGCGGTCCGTGAGTTCGAGCCCCGCGTCAGGCTCTGGGCTGATGGCTCGGAGACTGGAGCCTGTTTCTGATTCTGTGTCTCCCTCTCTCTCCGCCCCTCCCCCGTTCATGCTCTGTCTCTCTCTGTTCCAAAAATAAATAAACGTTGAAAAAAAAATTTTTAAAAAAGATTTTCTCTCTCTCAATCCCCACCTAACACCCCTACACCTCTCCCCCACTCACACTTACTCGCTCTCAAAATACACACACACACACACACACACACACAAAGAAGATTCTTTCTCGTCTCTCAAAAAAAAAAAACTCTCCTATTCTTTCTAGAAATTGTTTAGTCTTTGAACTGTGTGGATTGTTTTATGATCCAGATGAAGTCAGGGGCACCTGGGTGGCTCAGTTAGGTAAGCATCTGACTCTTGGTTTCAGCTCAGATCATGAGTAGGTTTGAGCCTTGAGTCGCGCTCCGTGAGGAGGTTGCTTTGGATTCTGTCTCTATTCCCCTCCCCCCCCCCCATAAATAAATTTAAAAAAACAAAAACATTCAAATGAAGTCAGATTTGACCTCCTCTCTCTTCTGCTATTTTTGGTAGGAGTTTTGTTCTTACTCTGCCGGGGGTGTACCTAGTTGGTAAAGGGGAAAATCTCTGAGCAGGAATTTCCAAGAGATTCATTTTTTAGGCACTGAATTCTAGCTTCTCCTTTATCCTTTCTTTTTTAGTCTTCTGTGCTACTGTTATTTGTTTCAAAATAAAGTAGGGGGCGTCTGGGTGGTTCAGTTGGTTAAGTGTCTGACTCTTGATTTTGGCTTAGGCCACGATCTCATGGTTTGTGAGCTCGAGCCCCGGATCAGGCAGAACCTGCTTGGGATTCTTTCTCTCTCTCCCTCTCTCTGTGTCCCTCCCCTGCTTTCTCTCTCTCTCTCTCTCTCTCTCTCTCTCAAAATAAATAAATAAACTTAAAAAAAAAATAAAGTAGAAAGCACTGGTCTCTCAATACTTCTGTATTAGCTTAAATTACTAGGATTTGGGGAATCATGGGAGTTTAGATATTGGCTTAGATAACCTAAGTATAGTTCTAGTTCTTTCACTGCTTGATACATAACCTCTCTGTTCTTAAATGGGGGTGATTATCCTTGTTCATATCACAGGCCTACTTTTGAGTATAGGTGAGATACTGTATTCAACATTGGTATATAAAGTTGAAAAGGTAATATATTGCCATTGGATAAAGTTGTAGGCTCTGGAGCCACATTTCCTGGGTTTCAATTCTGGCTCTGTCCCTTACAAGCTCTGTGTTTCCAGACACACTGCCATTATCCTATGTTCTCTGGTTCCTGCTTTATCTCATTTAATCCTCACAACAACTTCATGAGATAGGCATTATGATTATCCCTATTATAAGTGAGAAAACTGAAGAACAAAAGTTTGGGTAATGTGTATGATGTCACACAGTTAGCAAGTAAGAAGTTAGGATGTGCACTCTAGCTCCAAAGCCCAGGTTATTAATATTAGGCAGATACACTTCCCAACAGGAGAGCAACTATCTGGAAAATTCTTTGGCTTACCAATTAACAAGATAAAGTGGAATTTCCTTGAAAAGGAAAAACTTATGGGGTCCAAACCTCCTTGTTGAGTATATTTTACCACTTCTTAAAGAATGATTATTTAATATTATAAACCTTCATATATTACTTCCTGAGTTTATTCTGCTAAATGTCTTGTAAAAAGCATGTACTCATAAAGTGTGATATCTTCCCTCTGACACACAACTTTCATTTATTTTCTCTTCTGCAAAATAAATAATTTTGAAGTTTACCAACTGAGGTGGAAATATAGCTTGTTTCATCTGGGGGATGAATTTTAAACATTTAGGAAAATGGTACAATGAAGAATAGAAAAAGCAGGAAGAATTCATAGTTAAAACTTGGGAAATAAGATAGGTAAAGTTCTAGGTGGCAGCAGTTGAATTTGATGAATTATTTCCTTTGAAATTGTTCTAATGTGTCCTTACTACATCTAGCTGCAGAGGAACCTGGGATGTGTGGTCTTTGCTACAAGTGGTTGTGTGGTCAGGTAAAAATAAAAGGTTTTATTAACATAGAAACAGAGGACAGATATTAGGGTTGGCAGCCAATAGTCAATGTCACACTGGGCCAGCCATTTATGGCTTTTATGAAGTCTGTTTCCTCATGTATAAAATAATATATTTGTTACTCACCTTACTCAGTACAAAATCAAATATGTGAATGTGAAAGCACTCTGTAAACTGTAACATGTAAATATTTTAATAACAATTTTTGATTATAGAAATCTGTGCTGAATAGAAAGTCTGATTTTTTTTTCAGAGAAGAAAACTGGTAACATCCCCAAAATTAACTACCATTGACATTTTGATGTATTTTTTTTCTAGTCTTGTATTTATTTACAGTTTCATAAACTTTTTTTTAAAAGTAGGCTCCATGTCCAATGTGGGGCTTGAACTCACGACCCTGAGATCAAAAGTTGCATGCTCTACCAACTGAGCCAGCCAGGTGCCCCTATAAACTATTTTTTACGACAGTTTTATTGAGATATAATTCACATATTATGCAGTTCACCCATTTAAAGTGTATCCCAATTCAGTGGTTTTTAATATATTTGTAGAGTTGTGCAGCTATAACCACAATGAATTTAGAACATTTTCATCACTGCCCCACAAAAAAAGCCCTATAGCCATGAGCACTCACTTCCCATTTTCCTTCAGCTCTTCCTCCACCCATCCCTAGCATCCAGTTATCTACTTTCTGTCTGTATAGATTTGCCTATTCTGGACATTTTATATATAGAATTATACGGTATATGTTCTTTTGTGACTGGCTTTCTTCACTTAGCATACTATTTTTTTTAAGTTCATTTATTTGTTTGTTGTAAGTAATCTCTACACCCAATGTAGGGCTTGAACTCACAACCCTGAGATGAAGAGTCACATGCTCCTCCAACTGATCCAGCCAGGTGCCCCACTTAGTGTACTATTTTCAAGGTCCATCCATGTTGTGTAATGTATCAGGATTTTTTTTTTTTTTTTTTTTTTTTTTTTTTTTTTTGCTAAATAGTATTCCATTCTGTAGATATGCTATATTTTGTTTATCTGTTCATCAGTTGATAGACATTTGGGTTGTTCCTACTTTTTAGTTATTCTGATAAGTTTTCTATAAATATTCACATACAAGTTTTTCTTTTCCCTTAGGTAGATACGCAGGGCTGGAATTACTAAGTTATATGGTAAAATGGTATACTTTTTTTCCTCAAAGTGTCCACATCACTTTATAGTCCCACTAGCAATGTATGAGAGTTCCAGTTTTTCTATATCTTCACCAACACTCATTATTTGACTTCCTGATTATAGCCACCCTCTTGGATGTAAGGTATTTATTTCATTATGATTTTGATTTGCATTTCCCTGATCGCTAATAATGTTGAACATTTTTCATATGATTAGTGATCATTTATACTTATTTGGAGAAACATCTATTCAGACCTTTGCCTGTTTTTAATTGAGTTTTTTTATTATTGAGTTGTAAGGGTTATTTATATATTCTAGATACAAATCTCTTATTAGATATATGATTTGCAACTCATTTCTCCCATTCTGTGGGCTTTCTTTTCATTTTCCTGATGATGACCTTTGAAGCACAAAAGTTTCTTATTTTGATGAGATTAAAAGTGTCTGTTTTTTCTTTGGTTGTTTGTTCTTTTGGTGTTGTATCTGAGAAACCATTTATTAATCCAAAATCAGGAAGATTTATACCAGTGTTTTCATCCAAGATGTTAATTAGCTATTACATTTAGGTCTTTGATCCATCTTAAGTTAATTTTTGTATATGATGTGAAGTTGGACTCCCATCTTTGTCCTTTTGTATGTAGATGTCCATTTGTCCCAGCATTATTTGTTTATAAGCCTGTTCTTTTGCCCATTTAATTGTCTAGGCATGCTTGTCAAAAATATTGACCATAAAAAAATATTTACCATTGGGGCACCTAGGCAGCTCAGTCGGTTGAGCATCCGACTTCGGCTTGGGTCAGGATCTCGCAGTTTGTGAGTTCGAGCCCTGCATCGGGCTCTGTGCTTACAGCTCAGAACCTAGACCCTGTTTCAGATTCTGTGTCTCCCTCTCTCTCTGCCCCTTCCCTGCTCATGCTCTGTCTCTCTCTGTCTCTCAAAAATAAACATTAAAAAAAAAATTAAAAAAAACATTGACCATAAATATGAGTTTATTTCTGGATTCTCAGTTCTATTTAATTGATCTATATATCTATTCTATCTGAATTACTACACTATCTCAATTACTGTAGCTTTGTGGTAAGTTTCAAAATCGGCAAGTGTGGGTCCTCCAACTTTGTTGTTCTTTTCCAAGATTATTTCAGTTATTCTAGGTCCCTTGTATTTCTTTTCTTTTTCCTTCAAATTTTTATTTGAATGCTATTTAGTTAATGTACAGTGCAATATTGGTTTCAAGAGTAGAATTCAGTAGTTCATCACTTACATACAATACCCAGGGCTCATCATAACAAGTGCCCTCCTTGATACCCATCACTCATCTAGCCCATTCCCCCATCCACGCCCCCCTCCCCCATCAACCCTGTTTGTTCTCTATCATTAAGAGTCCCCTCTCTTTTTTTCTCCTTCCCATATGTTCATCTGTTTTGTTTCTTAAATTCCACAGATGAGTGTAATCATATGGTATTTGTTTTTCTCCAACTGACTTATTTCATTAACATAATACACTCCACCTCAATCCACATCATTGCAAAAAGATTTCATTCTTTTTGATCACTGAGTAATATTGCATTGTGTGTATATACCACATCTTCTTTATCCATTCATCAGTCAGTGGACATTTGGGCTCTTTCCATAGTCTGGCTAGATCCCTTGTATTTACATATGAATTTTAAGATCAGCTTGTTAATTTCTGCAAAAAGTAAGCTGGATTTTGATGGAGATTGTATTGAATCTGTAGATCAATTAATAATATTAAGTTTTCTGATCTATAAATGTGGATGTCTTTCCATTTAGGTCTTTAATGTTTTATTTTAACACTTTTCTTAAATTTGTTCCTATTTTATTGTTTTTGATGCTATTGTAAATGGAATTTTCTTTTTATTTTTTTCATGTTTTATTTATTTTTGAGAGGGAGAATTAGCACAATTGGGGGAGAGGCGGAGAGAAAGGGAGACAGAGACTCTGAAGGAGGCTCCAGGCTTGAGCTGTCAGCATAGAGCCCGATATGGGGCTTGAACCCATGAACTGTGAGATCATGATCTGAGCTGAAATCGGATGCTTAACTGACTGAGCCACCCAGGCACGCCTGGAATTGTTTTCTTAATTTCATTTCAAATTATTTATTATAAGCGTATAGATATAATTGATATTATGTATTGTAAATAAAACAGGTCTTATAGCCTACAACCTTGCTGAACTTGTTTTTTGTTTTTTTTTTTTAAGTTCTGACAGTTTTTGTTGTTAATTCCTTAGGACTCTCTCTTTTTTTATTTTTATTTTTTTTAACATTTATTTATTTTTTAAGAGACAAAGCAGCGGAGGGGCAGAGAGAGAGGGAGCCACAGAATCCAAAGCATGCTCCAGGATCTGAGCTGTCAGCACAGAGCCCAACGCGGGGCTTGAACTCACGAACCACGAGATCATGACCTGAGCCGAAGTTGGACACTTAACTGACTGAGCTGCCCAGGCGCCCCTATTTTTTTTTTTTTTATGTTTATTTAATTATTTTGAGAGAGGGAGAACATGCCAGCTGGGGAGAGCCAGAGAGAGAGGGAGAGAGAGAATCCCAAGCAGGCTCCCCACTGTCAGCACGGAGCCCCACCCGTGCCTTGATCCCACAAGCTGTGAGACCATGACCTGCACCGAAATCAAGAGTTGGACACTCAGCTGAGTCACCCAGGTGCCCTCCTTAGGATTTTCTTTATATAGGATTATGTCACCTGCAAATAATGATGGTTTTACTTTTTCTTTCCAATCTGTATGCTTTTTATTTCTTTCTCTTGCTTAATTCTAGGACCTTCAGTACAATATTGAATAGAAGTGGTGAAGGCAGGTATCTTTGTCTTATTCCTGAGTTTAGTGGGGAAATATTCAGACTTTAAACATTAAGTATGATACTGACTGGGTTTCTCATAATCTTTATCAGGTTGAGGAAGTTCTATAAACTATTTTTATATCTTACTTCTGTATGTCATTAATTATGAGTACTTCTGTATATCATTAATACATCTTTGAACTGTACTTTTTAATGGCTGCCATTAAAATGTCACAAGTATGGTATAATGCGTTTAAGATTTGTGCTCCTGAGTCAGTTTTTAATTTGAAGATATACCTTATCAGCGTGTGCAGAATGATGAGAAAGATGTTACTTTTCTGCGCTAGTTTTCAATTAAAACTTTAAAAATGAAGATAATGCTTGACTACTTTTTAGAATAGGGGTGAAAGAATAAATGAAATAATGGATAATTCATGTAAGATACTCAGCACAGTCACATAGAAAGCATGTAATGAATAATAGCTCCTATAATTGTATTTTAATTATATTATTGGGGATATTTAGAGTGTTTATTTCTATAATTAAAACCCTTACACTCACAGCTTTGTGCTTATTTGATTAATTCTTTATTCCTCAGACTGGAATAACTGGGTTAACCTTTTCTATTTTGAGGATGCTAACACCTAAAGCAAATTCTTTTACCCACAGAAATTCATCTTGTTTAAATTATCAGATTGGGATGGGGATTTTGTGGGAGATCAAGTTGGAAAATAAATGGGGCTAGATTTTGGAAGAACTGAGTCGTCAGTCTAATAATCTAAGAATTTTGTCTTCTTCGGACACATGGAAGTCCATTCAAGGTTTGAGCAGGGAAGGGTCATGAATAGTAATTTAGGAAGATTAATCTGCTATACCTCTGAGGTCTTCCCTGACCATCCTTGACTGATTAGGGCACCCTGCTTGTGCTTACATACTACCCAATGTGTCCTCTAATATGGTATTTAATGCACTTTATGTAAATGCTTGTTTAAATGTTTCTCTTCTGCTTCTTGAAAACATGGGCCACCTGTTGTATTCCCACTGCCTAACACAATATCTAACATATGGTGGACTGAGTAAAAATACTTGTTGAACGAGTAAATGAATGTTTTGTTCTCTACTTTCCTAGAAACTAACTTGTTGGCTTTTGTATTCCTTTTATGTTTTTTTCTGGGCTCCAAGGAGGAGGCATCTCCGTATTCCTTACTTGATATCTGCTTAAATTTCCTGACTACTCACCTTGAGAAGTTCTGTTCAGCAAGACAAGATGGAACATTGTGTCTGCAGGAACCTGGAGTATTCCCACAGGAGGTGGCTGATCGACTGCTTCAGACCATGGCCTTTCATGGTAAAAACTAGACAGAGGAAACCAGAATTATGCGCTGTTAATTGGCATTGGATTTTGAAATGCTGCTGTGGCCATTTAATTATTTTCTTAGAAAAGGCCAGATGAGCCTGATTCCAGGAAGAGGAATTCATTTATTTTTGCCTATCCTGCCACTTACTGTGTAATTTGGAATAAGCATTTTTCTTTTCTAATATGGGAAAATTGCTTTTTATCTTTCTTCTTCTTTTTCTTCTTCTTTGCTTTTCTCATGGCAAAAATAATTTATCTAAACTTTCAAAATATCCATTTAGAAATTTGCTGGTATAAAATACCTTACATTTTTCCTTTTTTCTTTTGAGAGAGAGAGAAACACACACACACACACACACACACACACACACACACACACACGATGAACAGGAGAGGAGCAGCAGGAGAGAGAGAATCTCAAGCAGGCTCCATGACCAGTGCAGAGCCCCACACAGGGCTCGATCCCACAACCCTGGGATCACTACCTGAGCTGAAATCAAGAGTCAGACACTCAACCGACTGAGCCACTCAGGCACCCCTACCTTACATCTTCATTTGGCAGTGGGAGAATAAATACTATTAGGGAGAAACTAACTTCTGCTGTTGACCTTTGAATTGGGAAAGTGTCGCTTAATTTAGTACTTCTGTTTTCAAAAACAAATTCTGAACATAAATTGGGAAAGTCTTCTCTCTGAAATTCTGTTTACGTATATTGAGGATTTTTGTTATTTCTGCTTAAGTTCAAAGGGATAATGTCTTTATATATTTCTGGTTCATAAACTCTTACAAGTAGAAAATAAAATTTGTCCACAAGTATAAAATAGAATGAAAGTGTGGCGATAATAACAACTATCATTTATGTATTGCCTGTTACATGCCAGCATTTTATGTTTTCCTTGAATTTTGTCAAAAACCCTCTAAAATAACCATTACTATCCCATTTATATATAAGCAGATAAAGAAACCTAGGTTCAGAGAAGTAACTTGTTAAAGGTCACAATGCATCAGTCCTGGTTTAAATGTAAGTCTGTCTGATTCCAAATCTGTGCTGTTTTCACCGCCACACAATCTTTCTACATCCCCCTTAGAGATATCCCTGCTCCTAGATGCCAGATAATGCTATACATTTTTGCTGTGGCCTTAAATATATATATATTTATATACATAGTTTATATATACATAAAGTTTGAATCTAGATAATGCATTCCAAGGAAGGGTAGGAGAAATAAGGCTGTAATTGAGGCATTTTGGAATAATTTTGGAAAGAAGACGCCTGCACTCCTTTTTGCACTAGTTGCTCAAGTCTGTAGTCTGTTTGAATTCTTCCAGCCTGCCAAAAGGAACTAGGGTAAATTTCAAAGGTACTACATATGGTAAAGTTAAAGATCCCTTACAGAGCTACGCAAGAATTTAAGAGATTATGACAGTGCCAACATTTCTTTCTTAGTCTTAGTTTAATGATTATGCTTAACATACTCAATTCACATATATATACATATAACTAATCTTGTAAATCAAAAGCATAAATGTTGGGGCGCCTGTGTGGCTCAGTCGGTTAAGTGTCCAAATTCAGCTTAGGTCATGATCTCACGGTTTGTGAGTTCAAGCCCAGCATTGGGCTCACTGCTATCAGCGCAGAGCCCTCTTTGGATCCTCTGTCCCCCTCTCTCTCTGACCCTTCCCCACACGCAAATGCTCTCTCCCTCTTTCTCTCAAAAATAAAAAATGAACATTAAAAAAAAAATGTTAACTAAAGTTTTAACTTTGCCACATTATTTTTGAAATATAACCACCGATAGCTAAGAATAGCAGCTAACAGTTATCGAATACTTATTATCACATACCAGGCACTGTAGCAAATGCTTTATATGGGTAAAATTATGGAAGTAATTTTTAAGTGTAACTAAATAGTTATACTCCAAAGTAGTGTCTTAGAGAGGCTATATGCTTCATCAGTGTGTTTTCTACCTCTCCTTTGCAAGCTGCTATCAGATGAGGAAACTGAGAGTCAGAGAAATAACCTGCCCTCCCATTGTGTTACCCCAATGTGATTACCTGCCTTATTCACCAAAAAATGTTCTGAATTACTTAATCTCTTTGCAAAAATTATACCCACTTGCAGACAATCAAGGGTGGATACTATTCACCTGAAACTAATATAACATTGTATGCCAACTATACTTCAGTAGTAAAGATAAAAATTTAAAAAGTAGAAAGCTGTGGGAATGCAAGCTGGTGCAGCCACTCTGGAAAACAGTATGGAGATTCCTCAAAAAACTAAAAATAGATCTACCCTATGACCCAGCAATTGCACTACTAGATATTTTATCCAACGGATACAGGTGTGCTGTTTTGAAAGGACACATGTACCCCAATGTGCATAGCAGCACTATCAACAATAGCCAAGGTATGGAAAGAGCCCAAATGTCCATCGATGGATGAGTAGATAAAGAAGATGTGGTATATATATACAATGGAGTATTACTTGGCAATCAAAAAGAGTGAAATCTTGCCATTTGCAACTACGTGGATGGAACTGGAGGGTATTATGCGAAGTGAAATTAGAGAAAGACAAAAATCATATGACTTTACTCATATGAGGACTTTAAGAGACAAAACAGATGAACATAAGGGAAGGGAAACAAAAATAATATAAATACAGGGAGGGGGACAAAACAGAAGAGACTCATAAATATGGAGAACAAACTGAGGGTTACTGGAGGGGTTGTGGGAGGGGGGATGGGCTAAATGGGTAAGGGGCAGTAAGGAATCTACTCCTGAAATCATTGTTGCACTATATGCTACCTAATTTGGATGTAAATTTTTAAAAATTAAATTAAATTAAAAAATTATCCATTAAAATATTCAAGCCCTTTGGAAAAAGAAACTTAAAAAAATAATAAAAAGTAGAAATCTGCGGGAAAAAAACCTTACAGTACTTCTAGGCTGTATTATATGTTACATGACAAGTTTGAAATTCAACTTATGTATTTGTCAAATGTAGATTAAGAGATAATAATTAAAATATGAAAAATTGAAAAACAAATGGATACTACTGATAATATGCAAAAGAACATACTGCCAATTCTTGTCACAATTTATAAAATTGTTATATCAGTTTTTCTGTGTATTTGAAGATTTTGATAATAAAATGGAAGAAGTCCTATGAATACTTTTAGAATTTATAATATCATTTTTTAATAGCATAATGATTTTAGAAAATACTTAGCTTCTTTACATCAAAAATTCTTTCTTATTTACCCAATTCAAAGGAGTAATGATACTGGTAGCAGGTTTTATTAAAATAAGCCAGATACTGGGGTACCTGGATGGTTCGGTTGGTTAAGCGTATGACTTCGGCTCAGGTCGTGATCTCGGTTCAAGCCCCGTGTTGGGCGCTGTGCTGACAGCTCAGAGCCTGGAGCCTGCTTCAGATTCTGTGTCTCCCTCTCTGTCTGCCCCTCCCCTGCTCACGCTGTATTTGACTCTATCTCTCAAAAATAAATAAATGTTAAAAAAATTTTTTTTTAAATAAAATAAGCCAGATGCTAACAAGTTTTACTTATGGGGATCTTTGATTCTCTTGCCATAATCTTTGCTTATTCTGTGTCATGGTGCTAAAAACTTTCAAGGGAATGTGTGCATAAGAATTAGAAATCAGAATAAGAATTTTGTCATCTAATGGTAATGCCTCTGTACCTAATCTAAACTGATAGACCTTGACATGTTCAACCTTCTGTTTTGAGATTAAATTGAAAAGAATAATACCTTTTGAAACATTATGGATTTCATCCTTGAATAGTCAACTAGACTTTCTAGGTGACTGAGATCTCATACTCCCAGAGTAGTACCCCACTTATCTGGAGCTCACATTGCTGGTCACTTTTGCTGTCTATAGTCTAAACCAGAAAGAAAGAAAAAATGCTGTCGGGCGAAATCCTTGCATTTAGGCTTGTGTACTTCACTTCTTGAAAGAAGCGCTTGAGGGACCTTCATTTAGAGCATATTCTTGAATGGGAGTATTGAGAACTGTGGTAGAGTAGGAGGATCCTAAGTCACTTTGTCCCATAGATACTCCTAAATAATACCCACATCAGTGTAGATAATCTAGAGCATATTCTTAAATATACATGGTTCTAGTTACCTTGGGTCTTTTTTTTTTTTTTTTTTTTTTGAGAAAGATCTCTCTCTCTCTCTCTTTTAATGTTTGTTCATTTGAGAGAGAATGGGGAAGCAGCAAAGAGGGACAGAGAGAAATAGAGAATCCCAAGCAGGCTTTCAGTGCAGAGCCCGATGCGGGGCTTGATCCCATTGAACTGTGAGATCATGACCTGAGCTTAAATCAAGGGTCAGATGCTTAAATGAGTGAGCAGCCCAAGCACCCCCCTTGGTTCGTAACAAACTAAGAATTGATCATCTAAAGGGGACAGGCTGCCAACTAACAACCCAAGTAGATAGTATGACAGTGAAGGAAGATTTAGCTTAAATATACTGTAGCAAGTACAATTATTGGTCATGGAAAAAAGTAGGCGATTCTTAAATATGTTCATTTTTGAAAGAAGGGGAAGATAATCCAGAAAGATTTCCTTCAGATGTAGTAATGACATTTGGGTAGTGCTTTCAGTTCGCAAAATGCTTTTTATATATATTGTCTTATTTAATCTTCATAGCAGTCCTTGTGAGGGAGACATAATTATTCCCATTTTATAGATAGGGAATCTTAGACTTGTGGAATAATTTGTCTAGTGTCAAAAAGCCAATAAATGTTGGAACCAGGACTTAAACACAGGACTGATTTCTAGATATCATGCTCTTTTTAAAAATTTTTGCTGTTAAAAAAAAATAATAAAAAAATTTAAAAAAATTCTTTGCTGTTTTAATTCCATTACTATTAAATGTAGAACCTTAAACTTAGTTATTAGAAAACTTTACTTAGCACCTGGGTGGCTCAGTTGGTTAAGCCACTGACTTGATTTTGGCTCAAGTCATGATCTCACAGATCCTGAGTTCAAGCCCCACGTTAGGCTCTGCTGTGACAGATCCTCTGTATCCATCTCTCTGTCCCTCCTATCCCCTCCTCTCTCTAAATAATAAATAAATATTTAAAAAAAAAAAAAGAAAAAAATTTACTTAATATAGATTGACCCAAAGAGACCAGGAGTAACTATTTTACAAAATGTATGTATATGATATCAAAATTTGACAGCACATTTTGTAATGCATGGTGATAGTCACTATAAGATTAAAATCAGTCTTAAGAGAATAAAGTTTCATCTATAAAAGACAAAACTGACATTAAAAAATATGTGCAAATATATTTTGTGGTATAAACAGGAAAACAATGATCCTAACTCAGAATCTATTTCCATTTTTGGTTTGCACAAGGGTCCTCAACAGAAGATCCTTAACATATGTGTAGAGGGGGTTACTAGTGGGTTCAGAAGAGGCCCAGTAGAAGTAAAATGTATAAGAAGGAAGCTCCGGAGAAGAAGAAAATTATTAAACACCTGTTGTGTACCTGGTGTTATGTTAGGTATTGAGTGTACAATATTGAACACAGGAGGAATCTTGCTTTCATGGAGCATATTGTTCAGTAGGACTTGTTAACTTACTTAACTGTAATTAAGAAGCAAACCAACATATGGAATTACAACTTGTGATCAATTCTCTGAGGGAAAAAGAACATGGTTCTCTCAGGGAGAATAAAAAAAGAAGGCATCTACTTTAGATTGGATGGTCAGAGAAAGCTTCTCCAGGGAGGCAATAACTTGGCTGAGACCTGCATGATGAGGAGGCGTCAGTAATGTAAAGATGGGGTCTCTCAGCACTGGCCAGGAATTCTTGAATATTTCCCTGATCAGCTACCCAGTGCTCCTAAAATTTGTTTAAAACTGTTTTCCAGAGTAGCTCTACCATTTTATATTCCTACCAGCAATATATGACTAATTCAGTTTCTCCAAATACTTGCCAGCATTTGCTATTATTACTGTTTTTTGTTTGAGTCATTCTGATAGTATTTGAGTCATTTCTTTAAGTATTTTTGCAGTCCTGCCCGGTTTCTCTTCTTCTGGGACTGCAGCAACATAGATAGCTCTATTCACTTTTTTTCCCAGTATATATATGTTTTTCTGGTTATTTAGATTTAGGTAATTTCTGTTGTTTTATCTTTTAGTTCACTGATTCTGTTGTTCCTTACATTCTGTTGTTGAGCTCAACCATTATTTTTCATTTTTAAGATTTCCCTTTATTTCTTTTTATATTTTCTGTTTGTTTGCTGAGGCAATTTTTCATTTCTTTTGAGCTTGCTTATAATTACTTATGAATTTTTATGATGGCTCCTTTAAAATCTGTCAAGGGATGTCAGGGGGCTCAGTCAGTTAAGCATCCAACTCTTGGTTTCAGCTCAGGTCATGATCTCACGGTTTGTGAGATCGAACCCCACGTTAAGATCTTCACTGACAGTGTGGAGACTGCTTGGGATTGTCTCTTTCCCTCTCTGTCTGCCTCTCCCCTGCGTGCTCTCTCTCTCTCAAATAAATAACATTTTTTTAAAAAAAGGATTTAAAATCTGTCAAATAATTTTATTTATTTTTATTTTTATTTTTTTTATTTTTTTATTTTTTTAATTTATATATGAAATTTATTGTCAAATTGGTTTCCATACAACACCCAGTGCTCGTCCCAAAAGGTGCCTTCCTCAATACCCATCACCCACCCTCTCCTCCCTCCCACCCCCCATCAACCCTCAGTTTGCTCTCAGTTCTCAACAGTCTCTTATGCTTTGGCTCTCTCCCACTCTAACCTCTTTTTTTTTTTTTTCCTTCCCCTCCCCCATGGGTTCCTGTTAAGTTTCTCAGGATCCACATAAGAGTGAAACCATATGGTATCTGTCTTTCTCTGTATGGCTTATTTCACTTAGCATCACACTCTCCAGTTCCATCCACGTTGCTACAAAAGGCCATATTTCATTTTTTCTCATTGCCACGTAGTATTCCATAGTGTATATAAACCACAATTTCTTTATCCATTCATCAGTTGATGGACATTTAGGCTCTTTCCATAATTTGGCTATTGTTGAGAGTGCTGCTATGAACATTGGGGTACAAGTGCCCCTATGCATCAGTACTCCTGTGTCCCTTGGATAAATTCCTAGCAGTGCTATTGCTGGGTCATAGGGTAGGTCTATTTTTAATTTTCTGAGGAACCTCCACACTGCTTTCCAGAGTGGCTGCACCAATTTGCATTCCCACCAACAGTGCAAGAGGGTTCCCGTTTCTCCACATCCTCTCCAGCATCTAGAGTCTCCTGATTTGTTCATTTTGGCCACTCTGACTGGCGTGAGGTGATACCTGAGTGTGGTTTTGATTTGTATTTCCCTGATAAGGAGCGACGCTGAACATCTTTTCATGTGCCTGTTGGCCATCCGGATGTCTTCTTTAGAGAAGTGTCTATTCATGTTTTCTGCCCATTTCTTCACTGGGTTATTTGCTTTTCAGGTGTGGAGTTTGGTGAGCTCTTTATAGATTCTGGATACTAGGCCTTTGTCCGATATGTCATTTGCAAATATCTTTTCCCATTCCGTTGGTTGCCTTTTCGTTTTGTTGGTTGTTTCCTTTGCTGTGCAGAAGCTTTTTATCTTCATAAGGTCCCAGTAATTCACTTTTGCTTTTAATTCCCTTGCCTTTGGGGATGTGTCGAGTAAGAGATTGCTACGGCTGAGGTCAGAGAGGTCTTTTCCTGCTTTCTCCTCTAGGGTTTTGATGGTTTCCTGTCTCACATTCAGGTCCTTTATCCATTTTGAGTTTATTTTTGTGAATGGTGTGAGAAAGCGGTCTAGTTTCAACCTTCTGCATGTTGCTGTCCAGTTCTCCCAGCACCATTTGTTAAAGAGACTGTCTTTTTTCCATTGGATGTTCTTTCCTGCTTTGTCAAAGATGAGTTGGCCATACGTTTGTGGGTCTAGTTCTGGGGTTTCTATTCTATTCCATTGGTCTATGTGTCTGTTTTTGTGCCATGTCAAATAATTTTAACATTTCTCTTATCTCAGTGTTGACATCTATAGATAGCCTTTTTTCATTTTGAGATCTTATGATAAGTGATTCCTTGGTATAATAAGTGATTTTTGATTGACATCTGGACATTTGAAGTATTATGGGACTTTTCTGTTTTGGTTTGTGTCCCTGACACCATTCCATTGAGGAAGGTAGAGGCCTTTTTATTGCCTACCTTGTTATTGCCAGATTGGGGTATATATTCTGGTTCTCCTCTTGACTTCTGTTGACACCCAAGACATGGGGCTTCTCAGTACAGTTATGCAAGGGATGGAGTCTGGTTCCCCACTAGGATTCTACTGATATCTTCCTAGCAGAGAGGGATGTGACTACCTCATTTCTCTTCCCATTTGACTTCCACTGACATTTTGGGGTGAGGTGGCCTCATTACTGTTGGGCATTGGTGAAAGACTTGACTCCTCATCAGGCTGTGTATGAGACTATCCCAGCAGGGAGGGGAAGGGCACCTCATTACTGCCAGATGGATGTGAAAGTCCAAGCTCCCTGGATGGTATCCACTGCCATCAGAGGGGAGAAACTGGTTCTTATCACCCAACAAGGATGAGAGACCTGGCTCCCTACTCAGCCTTCTCTAACACCTTCCTGTGGGGAGATTGGGGCAACTAGTTACAGGTAAGGAGGGTAAAAGTCTAGGCCCCCCGCTTGGCATATGATGGTATGCGTGAGGGTGGGACCACAGTCTTTTCTGTGGTGGTTGGCTGAAGTAAAGTAGTTACTGCCTGTAAGTTTTCTGTCCAGGGGTGCATGGCTGTCTCAGTCACTGGAACATATGACTCTTGATCTTGGGGTTGTGGGTTTGAGCCCCACACTGGGTATAGAGATTACTTAAAAAAATTAAATCTTTAAAATAAAATAAAAGTTTTCTGTCTTGTTAGGTTGCTTTCTTCCTGGTTCTTTAGCTAGAATGAACAGATGAACAGATTTGGGGGAGCTTTTTTTTTTTTTTTTTTGGTCCCTGTGTGCATTTCTGGGTTGCCAACTTCTTCAACTTTAAGAGGGATATATGGGGCAAGGAAAAAAACTTCAGGAACTTCATCATGTCATTCATTGGGTCCCAAGGTCCCTAGCTGATCTGCTTTTCTTCTCTTTAAGCATGATCTAGCCCCAACTCACCTTCCCATCTTGTTTCTTGTCTTTCCCCGCTTGCATGCTTAAATCTCTGAGCATATCTCATTCCTCTTCCCCTCTTTATTAGGGAAACGTAGCTCTACCCTTTCTTATGTTCAAGCAGTGTAGAACTACTTGCCATTTCCTAACTATTTCTGTGCTCTCACATCTCTGAGGTCTTTTGGGAGGGCATTTTTTAATTGAGATAAAAGTGACATATAACATATTAGTTGAAGTGTACAACATGATTTGATATATGTATGCTAAGACTTTGTTTATGCTGTTTATTCTTTCAATACCACTCACCTTTCTGCATCCTTGAATTTTTCTTCATCTTTGAAGGACTTACTCAAAGATCACCTCTTCCATTGAATCTTTCTAGGTCTTCAGGCATAATGAGTTGCTTCCTTTTCTTTGTTTTCATGGTACTTTGTACTTAGCTCTGGTATACCATATACTTCAGTTTGTTACCATTGTTTGAGACTTCTACTCCATGGAATTTTGAATTCTTTGAGTTTAGGGACATATCCTATTTTCTTTGTATATACATTTCATAGTGTTTGGCATATAATAATTTTTTTTTTAATTTTTTTTTTCAACATTTGTTTATTTTTGGGACAGAGAGAGACAGAGCATGAACGGGGGAGGGGCAGAGAGAGAGGGAGACACAGAATCGGAAACAGGCTCCAGGCTCTGAGCCATCAGCCCAGAGCCTGACACGGGGCTCGAACTCACGGACCGCGAGATCGTGACCTGGCTGAAGTCGGACGCTCAACCGACTGCGCCACCCAGGCGCCCCCATATAATAATTGTTTAATAATTGTTCAATGGCTGGAAACTTACCATGAATTAATTAATTAAATTAACTCCCCTGAAATAGAATTGAGGTGGTTTAAGACTATCTCTAGAATGGCACTGCTCAAAGAAATACAACATAAGCCACAAATGTGAGTCATATATGAAATTAAAAAAAAAAAATTAACATTTATTGCTTTTTGAGAACAGAGAGAGACAGAGTGAGAGTAGGGGAGGGGCAGAGAGAGAGGGAGACACAGAATCTGAAGCAGGCTCCAGGCTCTGAGCTGTCAGCACAGAGCCAATGTGGGGCTCGAACTCACAAACCGTGAGATCATGACATGAGCCAAAGTTGGACACTTAACCTACTGAGCCACCCAGGCACCCCATGAAATTTTAAATTTACAAGTGACCACATTTAAAAAGTAGAAACATGAAACTAATTCATATTTTTATTCAATCTAATATATCCAAAATAACATTTCAGCATATAGTCAGTAAGAAAATTATTAGTGAGATATTTTTCATCTTTTGTACTATATCTTCAAAATCTAGTGTGTATTTTACACTTACAGCATCCCTCAGTTTGGACTATCTGCATGTCAAGTGCTCAATAACTGTGTGTGCTAAGTAGCTACTGTATTGGACAGCACAGAAATTCCACAATAATGGAATTCTTTTTTTTTTTAAGTTTATTTATTTATTTTGAGAAAGAGAGAGAGTGGGAGAAGGGCAGAGAGAGAGAAAGGGAGAGAGAGAATCCCAAGCAGGTTCCATGCTACCAGCGCAGAGCTCAATGTAGGGCTCCATCTCACAAACTTGTGAGATCATGACCTGAGCTGACATCAAGGTTAACTCTCAACTTACTGAACCACCCAGGTGCCCCTGTAATTCTTAATATATAGTCATTTTTGTCCGCTGTGACAGGTAAAGGTTTTTCTTGCGTTTAACTCTTTAACCATAAATAAGTCTGCAAAATCCACTAGAAGGCAGTGCTCCCTTAAAAGAAAAAAACAAAAACAAAAAAACTTTCGTTCTAATTTAAGGGTGAGAGGCTGACCGCCCAAGTTCTATCTTTAGTATGAGTCTGCTGAAGTACCACTTAGAGTTTTTCCCTTGACTCCAGGCTATTTATTTACCTGGTTCCAACTATTCACTTACCCCAAACTATTCTTAGGCCACCTTATATTGGCATGGCCATTATTTCTTTCACAGTAAATGTTGTTTAATTGGTTCATGATATTGTTGAGATAGATTTGGTTCCAAAGCATCATATACTTCTGGCACTATTAAGATCAGGTAGATCTCTAAGGGAGTTTTTTTTAATTTTTTTTTTCAACGTTTATTTATTTTTGGGACAGAGAGAGACAGAGCATGAATGGGGGAGGGTCAGAGAGAGAGGGAGACACAGAATCGGAAACAGCCTCCAGGCTCTGAGCCATCAGCCCAGAGCCTGACGCGGGGCTCGAACTCCTGGACCGCGAGATCGTGACCTGGCTGAAGTCGGACGCTTAACCGACTGCGCCACCCAGGCGCCCCTAAGGGAGTTTAAAAAGTTGCTGTATCCACTTTGAATTCATATGACGGAAAGGGGTTATAACCTCTAGATACTTTTAATAAAATTTCAGATCTAGCCAGTGGTTCAATGAGTTATAGACATGTATGTGGTAAATATATGTGTGTATATATATATGTTTGTATGTATAATAATGTGTTATAGTGAAATTGAAGAATAAACTCATAATGTAGTAGTAACAAATTAATCCCCCAGATGGAGTAGCTTAACACAAAGTTTATTTATACTTCACTTATGGTACATAAATGGTGCAAGTACATGGAGGGTTCCTCTCCATGGTTGCCCTTGGATCCAGGCTGATGGAGACTCCAGTCTCAGAAAACTATACTGTCTAGAACTTAAGATTCCTCATTTGTCATGCAGGAAAAGATAACATGGGAAATCATGCACTGACTCTCGGGTCCTTCAGCCTAAAGCCCATTGGCCAAAACTAGGCACATGGCCCCATCTAACGCTAAGGGTGGGGTGGAAAATGTAGTTCTCTCTGTGTCCAAGAAGGCAAGTAGAACCAGATATTAGTGAATATCTGTAATATCTACCACAGTCCTGATTCTGCCACTTGCTAGCTCTCTGATCTTGGAAAGCCACTTTTCTGAGCCCCAGTTTACTCATCTACAAGTTGTAGGTAATAATATTTTTATCTTGTGGAATTGTTAACATATATTAAATGAAATACTGTTACATGGATGTGCTTTGGAAATGTAGAGTATGCTGGAAATTTTAGCAATTCTTTAATCATTTTTTGAAATTAAGTGCTGCTTGTTTTTTTTCCAGGTCTACTGAATGATGGAACTGTAGGTATTTTCAGGGGCAACCAGATGCGCTTAAAGCGAGCTTGCATTCGCAAAGCCAAGATCTCTGCGGTTGCTTTCCGGAAAGCTTTCTGCCACCACAAGTTAGTGGAACTTGATGCCACAGGTGTGAATGCTGACATCACAATTACAGACATCATCAGTGGGCTTGGCAGTAACAAATGGATCCAGCAAAATCTCCAGTGCCTAGTGCTGAACTCATTAACTCTCTCCCTTGAAGATCCTTATGAGCGGTGCTTCAGCCGGCTTTCTGGCCTTCGAGCATTAAGCATCACTAACGTTCTCTTTTATAATGAAGACCTGGCTGAAGTTGCCTCGTTGCCAAGATTAGAGAGCCTGGATATTTCTAACACCTCGATCACAGACATCACAGCTTTGCTGGCCTGCAAAGACCGACTCAAGTCTCTAACCATGCACCACTTGAAATGTTTAAAAATGACAACTACCCAGATATTGGATGTTGTTCGGGAACTGAAACATCTGAATCATCTTGATATTTCAGATGATAAACAGTTTACATCAGACATAGCTCTTCGCTTACTAGAACAAAAGGACATCCTACCCAACCTTGTCTCACTAGATGTTTCTGGGAGAAAGCATGTGACAGATAAAGCTGTTGAAGCCTTTATACAACAACGGCCCAGCATGCAGTTTGTAGGTTTGCTGGCCACTGATGCAGGTTACTCTGAATTCCTCACTGGCGAAGGACATTTGAAGGTTAGACTTTAAAAATGTATTATTTTGTCAGGCTGACCAATGTCTTAGTTTGCATAAAACTCCACTAAGATGAATGTCTAACAATATATGGAACATGTTTGTGAAAGAGGGCATTGTATAGTGGAAAGGCCTTGCTTTAGAGTGAGAGAGTTCCGATAAAAATCCTAGCTTACTTGCTTTGTGACTCAGAGCAAGCTATGGATGTAACTTTTTGGGTTTCCATTTCTTTATTTGTAAAACAGATATTCTTACAGAATTCTTCTGAAAATTAATAGTCATATATGTAAAGTGCAAGTCCTAGTAGGCCCTGGATAAATGATCATTTTCATGCTGGTAATGTTTAGATATTTTGAACCACTGAAACATACCATTTCTAATGGGTTGCTTTAAAAAACTCCTTGTTGAATTGGTATCCATTGGGAAGTCAAGTTCTCCAAGGAGATCTTTGCTGTAGAAATGGTGGAATTTTGCTTTTCTTAAGGTTTTTCATGCCTAATAGTTTAAATTCATCTGCTTGGTACAGCTTGGGATTGAAAGATGAAAAAGATACAGGACCTGCCTCCAAGGAGCTAAGTCTGACAGGAATGGTGATGGTACAATCCTCAACAACTGTAAAGCCAAGGATCAGTGTAATTGCTGTAAGAGTAGGAGAAATTTCTTCTAGCTGGAGAATCTGGGACTTGATGGAAAAAATGGTATCTGAGTCAGACCTTGAAGGATAGAATAATGGCAAGTTTAAGAAAAACTAATATTTTTCTAATATACACTGTATCCTCTAAATGCTTTACATTGATAGGTATTAGCTCCCCCCACCCCCATTTTATAGATGAGAAACAGACTCATAGAAATTACATGATTTTATAGTTAGTTAGAACCAACAACTGGATTTATGTTTAATTCCAGAGCCCCATTTTTTCCCCCTACTGCCAACACTACTTAAGCAGAAGCATCTTTTGATCCCACCTGGAGCAGAGTCAGGGATGGCCTAGAAGCGGATACTGTGACCCAAATGGCAAGGTATCTTTTTTGAGTAACCAGCATTGACTCAAAAAAGGAGAAGGAAAAGCTAGTTGTAAACATCTTATGAACATCTCAGTTCTTAAATTATTTGTAAATTTAGACCTTAAAACATAGAATGTAAAAAATGATTTTGAGTCACTCTTTTTATTCATTCAATGTTTATGTGCCTCCACGAACTAGGCACTGTGCTGGACATGGGGATTTGATGGTGAGACCAGACTGATGTGATCTTGCCCTCATGGAGCTTGTAATTTAGTGAGGGAGTCAGACAATCAAATATCATATGCCAACAGTGTGTGTGTGCTTTAAGTATATATACACACACATACACATTTAAATATATGTTTAAATATATATCACATACATATATATATTTTTATATATACTATATATACACACACATATACATGCTTTAAACTTTATTGTGCTAAGAATCTGGAAGATACACAGTATTATGTATGAGAATGTTCAACAAACTTAATTTAGGCTTCTGTAAAGAATTAAAAAAAAATTTTTTTAATGTTTATTTTTGAGTGACAGACAGAGTGCAAGCAGGGGAGGGACAAGAGAGAGAGGGAGTCAAAGAATCTGAATCAGGCTCCAGGCTCTGAGCTGGCAGCACAGAGCCTGACATGGAGCTTGAACCCACGAACTATGAGATCAAGACCTGAGCTGAAGTCAGATGCTTAACCAACTGAGCCACCCAGGTGCCCCTTCTCTAAAGTTTGTTTATTTATTTTGAGAGGGGGGGGGAAGGAGGGAGGGAGGGTGGGAGAGAGAGAGAGAGAGAGAGAGAAAGAAAGTGGGGAAGGGCAGAGAGAGAAGGAGAGAATCCCAAGTAGGCTCCAAATGGTCAGCACAGAGCCCAGTGTGGGCCTTAAACTCATGAACTGTGAGATCATGACCTGAACCAAAATCAGGTGTTGGATGTTTAACTGACTGAGCCACCCAGGTACTCCGAGTAGGTGTAAATCTTAAGGATGAGTAGGTTGGTAGAGGACATTCTAGACAGAATAATATATGTAAATACATGTAATAGGAAGGAGCATGGTACATCCAAGGTACTAAAGAAGGCCGCTGTGGCTAGAACGCAACAGTAGAAAGTCATAAAGCAATGAGATAAGGCTGGAGAAGTAGGCATCAGGGCCAGACTTGGAAAGATTGCATAAGCCAGCTTCAGGGCAACAAGAAGCGTGAGGACCTTACTTAACAACTTGTTATGGAACAAGACAGATGTTTAGCACAGGGCTTGTTGATGAAGGAAATATAAAAATGTAAATTACTATTGTAATGTTACAAATTGCTGCCTAGCAAATTGGTCTGATGGTAAAGAATGGCAACAATTAGAAGAGAAGAAATCCCTGTGTGCTGAGAATTGAGGGAGAATTTCCCAGAAAAGGTGAGCTTGACCTGTGTCCTGAAGGATGGAAGGAATGTGTTCCTGGTACATTAAGCTAAATAATATTCTCAAGGCAAAAATCCTACCAGAGGATCTGGTGTGATACCAGAGCAGTAAAATTTTTGCTAATTCTTTTTAAAAACCAACAGACTCTTCAGTGAATTAGCCTAAGTTGCAAAATTGAGGCTAGTAGGACATCTGTATTCCATAATGCCTCTGTGAAAGCAAGTTTGATTTCACGAACAGAACGGTTATTGCTTTGAAATCTTGGCCATATGAAGCACCTACTTTATTTGCTATTATTGTCTAGTTTCTACCTCTGTAAACATTGAAGCAGTGATTCTCAACCTAGACTACAATTAAAATCATCTAGAGTATAATTATGTGAGGTGATGGATATGTTAACCAACCTTATCATGGTAATCATTTCACAGTATATACATGTATTAAACGATCATGTTGTGCACCTTAAACTTATACAGTGATATATATCAATTATATCTTGATAAAGCTGGAAAAAAAATTTAAGTTTTGTTTATTTAAGTAATCTACACCCAATGTGGGGTTCAAACTCACAACCCTGAGATCAAGAGTCGCTTGCTACTCTGACTGCGACAGCCAGGCAACCCTGGAAAAAATTTTTGATTAAAAGAAATCACTTGTAGAGCTTTAACAATTAAATCAGAACCACAGGAAAGTGGGGCTCAGGCATCAGTATTTTTTTAAAGCTCCCGAGGTGATTGCAATATACAGCTAAAATTGAGAATTGTTTTAAAATAATTTTTTTTTTTTTTTAAAAGGAGATCATGGAGTGGGGGGTGCCTGGCTGGGTTAATTGGGAGAGCATGCAACTCTTGATATCAGGGTCATGAGGCCTAGCCCCACATTGGGTGTAGAGATTATTTTAAAAAAGGAAACATACTTAAAGAGATCATTGGAACTTTTGCCCTTTATTCAACTATATTCAAAAATTGATGTTCCTTTTAAGTTATTTGTTTACTAATTTGAGAACTGAAAAATAGTCATGTTAAGGAAGGAGAGCCGAGATTACCAAATCTCTTTTTTAAAAATAGTCCAGTATAGGGGCACACCTGGGTGGCTCAGTCTATTAAGCGTCCAACTCTTGGTTTCGGCTCAGGTCATGATCTCACGATTTCTTGAGTACAAGCCCTGTGTCAGGCTCCGTGCTGACAGGGCAGAGCCTGCTTGGGATTCTCTCTCTCCTTCTTTCTCTTCCCCTCCCCTACTTGCACTGTCTCTGTCTCTCTCAAAATAAATTTAAAAGACTTATTTTTTTTTTAAAAATCGCCCAGTTAAGCAAAATTGATGAAAAACTTGTCTGAAATGATTCTTAGTAGTGTGATGCTTTAAATTAGTTGAGGTTGGCTTTTTGGCTTTACGTGCCTCAGTTTTTTAGGCCACACTAAAGAATGTAAGAAATAGAAACACTGTGACTCTCCAGTATTCCTTATAAGGCATTATGTGGTACTCTGAGTTGGTGGTTATAAGAACAAGTGGTTTGTTTATCACACTTTCATGTATATTACTTAGTTGGATTTCTTGACTCTCTGAGAGAGGTATTATTGCCCTCAGTGAGAGGGAATGGCTTTAAGGGTTACAACCAACTGATACTAGAGTCTGCCTTTGTGTTGGACTATTTGATGCCAAAGCATGTGTCCTTTCCACTACATCTCATTGTCTGTATCTGAGAATCTTATGTACTTTCCTACTTACCATAGAATTTCTGTCGTCAGTATTTCCCCACCACATTTGCTCTCCTGTCACCATCAGCTTCCTGAATCTTCCATTTTTCCATAACTACCATCTTTTCTTTTTTCTTTTATTTTCCTTTCTTTTCTTTTCTTTTCTTTTCTTTTCTTTTCTTTTCTTTTCTTTTCTTT
>NW_024412388.1:42661866-42708315 GCF_014898765.1 Herpailurus yagouaroundi
TTTCTTTTCTTTTCTTTTCTTTTCTTTTCTTTTCTTTTCTTTTCTTTCTTTTCTCTTCTTAGAAAGAAAGCATGAATGGGGAAGAGGGACAAAGGGTGAAAGAGAGAATCTTAAGCAGACTCCACACGCATGGAGCCTGACATGGGGCTTGATCTCACAACTGTGGGATCATGACGTGAGCTGAAATCAAGAGTTGGACACTCAACCAACTAAGCCACCCAGGTGCCCCTCCACAACTAGGATTTGTTGGCCATCTCATTCCCAGACTTTGGGGTAATCTAGCATGCTGTGGTTCCCAGTCCCTGAGAATCACTGGAAATGTGCTAAATCCAATATTAGTTCTTAGTCTTTATCTTATTTGATCTAAGGTGGTATTTGTCACAGTTGATGCTCCTTTTTTTTTTTAATGTTTATTTTTTGAGAGAGAGAGAGAGAGAGACAGAATGTGAATGGGGGAGGGGCACACAGAGCGAGAGAGGGAAACACAGAATCCGAAGCAAGCTTCAGACTCTGGGCTGTCAGCACAGAGTCCGACGTGGGGCTCGAACCCACGAACCGCGAGATCATGACCTGAGCCAAAGTCAGACGCTTAACTGACTGAGCCACCCAGGAGCTCCTGATGTTATCCTCCTTGAAATACTTATTTTTACTCAGCTTCCTGGGTATTACTCTTGTTTTGTTTTTATAAAAAACTCTTCTTCCTCTCCCAGGTCTCTAAATATTGGAGTGTTCCTTTTCTTGGTCCTTAAATCTATATGCTAGACTTCTCCCTTGAACTAAGACCCCTATATTGAACTGTAATAATCAACATTCAGTGAAGAGCTATATACGTTTTTAGGCAGAAGAGTTGATCCATTTCAAAAAACATTTACTAAGTACTTCTATTTATTTATTTATTTATTTATTTATTTATTTATTTATTTATTTATTAAAAACCCCAAACAGCTCTTTATACATACTGGGAAGGACTGATCTCAAAAGTATATTGTTAAGTGAAAAACACACAGTTTTGAATAGAGCATACAGGAAGCAACTTATGTAATAACAAGTACAGGCACATGTATGTATATGTTTGTAATGGATTGAATGTGTCACCCCCAAAATTCATATATTGAAACCTTAATCCCATTGTGGTGGTATTTGGAGGTGGGCCCTTTGGGAGGTAATTAGGCCATGGGGGTAGAGCCCTCATAAATGGGAATAGTGCCCTTATTTAAGGCTAGAGAGCTAGCTAGCCCTCCTTCTACCATATGAAGATATGAGAAGTCTGTAATCTGTAACTCAAAAAAGGGCCTTCACGAGAATCCAACCATGCTGGCACCTCGATCTTGTACCTCCAGGCTCCAGAACTTGGTAATTTTTTTTTTAATTAAGCTTATTTATTTTGAGAAAAAGAGTGGGGAAGGGGCAGAGAGAGAGGGAGAAAGAGAATCCCAAAATGAGATGAGGGGCTCTATCTCAAAGCCATGAAATCAATCATGATCTGAGCTGATATCAGGAGTCAGACACTTAATAGAGCCACCCAGGCACCCCTACTTATTTATTTATTTATTTATTTATTTATTTATTTATTTATTTTTAATGTTTATTTATTTTTAATGTTTATTTTTTAGACAGAGAGAGAAAACAGAGGAGGGTTAAAGAGAGAGGGAGACAGAGGATCCAAAGCAGGCTCTGTACTGACAGCAGAGAGCCTGATATCAACCACGAGATCAAGACCTGAGCTGAAGTCAGACATTTAACCACTGAGTCACCAAGGCTGTCTGAACTTGGTAATTTTTTATACAGGAATCACTTTAGGTCATCTGCCATAATGAACCCCTTTCTCCCACAGCATCAATCTCTCCTCCTGGCGTTCTGGGCTGCCGTTCTGGGCTGCCGTGTTCTCTCAGTTGTAAATTCAGGAACAGCTTCAAAGACAGTCTCCTACTGAGTATTTTTTAAAGATGTCTGAGTTAGTGCCCCTGCCCTCGAGGAATTCTATTCTAGTGGAGAGGATACAGATAAACTTTAAAATAGCTTTAATTCAGTGTGGAAGATGCTATAATAGAGTTATACACAGAGTGCTATAAGAAAATTTTTCTTAGGGGCTCCTGGTTGTCTTAGTCTGTTAAGTGTCCGGACTCTTGAAATCCACTCAAGTCATAATCTCACGGCTGTGAGATCAAGCCCCGCATCAGTCTCTGTGCTGACAACATGGAGCCTGCTTGGGATTCTCTTTCTCCCTTTCTCTCTGTCTCTCCCCTGCTTGCTTTCTCTCTCTCAAAATAAATAAACATTTAAGAACAAAAAAGGAAAGAAAAGGAAAATTTTCCTTAGAATATAAATTTTAATTTTACTCAGTATATTAAATATTTAAAAAAAAATTTTTTTTTTCAACGTTTATTTATTTTTGGGACAGAGAGAGACAGAGCATGAACGGGGGAGAGGCAGAGAGAGAGGGAGACACAGAATCGGAAACAGGCTCCAGGCTCTGAGCCATCAGCCCAGAGCCCGACGCGGGGCTCGAACTCACGGACCGTGAGATCGTGACCTGGCTGAAGTTGGACGCTTAACCGACTGCGCCACCCAGGCGCCCCCAGTATATTAAATATTAACAAGGCTTAATTTAGTGGTTGAGGACATTTTCTCTGTTTTAACCTGGGTGGCTCAGTCATTTAAATGTCTGGCTCTTGATTTTGGCTCAGGTCATGGTCTCATGGTTGGTGAGATTGAGATCCTGTCAGCCTGCTTGGGATTCTTGGTGTCCCTCTCTCTTTGCCCCCTGCCCCGCCCCCCCCTCCCGGGCGTGCACTCGTGACAAACATACAAACACACACCTTAAATTAATTAATTAATTAATTAATTTGTTTGAGAAACTAATACATATAGATACTTGTTTTTTATCATCTAGCATATGAACTTGACTTAACTGAAGATGCTTATAGTTTGAGGAGCCAGACTACTTGATTTGAAGGTTTATCACTGGCTAGAGAAGTATTGATCACTGAATAAAACATACATGCAGTGAAATTTGTTTAGAGTATTTAATTCCCAGTAACAAAAATTCTTTAATTTTACATTCAAAGATAACGTGAGGCTGTATTTCATATAGATATTAAAAAGTAGTTGAATCAACCAGATGTGAGTAAATCAAGTATTACTGAAATCATTGTTATACATTTTCTACATTTTCCTGCTTGTAATCCTTTTTATTTCACATAATATTTTAATGTCTTTCTAAATCTAAGAAAATCTAAGAAAAAGTTTAGGATGATTAAAAAAGAACTGAACACTTAGAAATTTTTCATTATTCAATAACCATTTATATATGTGAGTACATAATCAAGACCAATATGTATGTGTGTATATTTTACATTGTTTAAAAAGAATTTGTAAAAAAACTTCCCTTGTTATTTCTACAGTCTTATAAATGCTTAATATGTGCTCTTGTGTCAATTGGCACACATCTGTCCTGTAGTCTATCTTCCAACTTAAAGAGATTAGCTCCTTGAATGACAGATAGAGGTTGTTTTTGCTTTTTTTTTTTTTACCTTAATGTGAATAAGACAGATGTCAAGACCATAAATAACAAATGTGTAGCTTAAAAAGATGCAAATAAGGTGAACACACTTGAGGACATTACTCAGGTTAATAAATAGAACTTTTCAGCTACCCTGAAGTTCTGTATGCCCCATCTAGATCACAGCTCCCTCTTTCTCCACAAAAGTAACCTCTTTCCTGACTTGAATAATATGTCCTTTGTTTTTTCAATTTTTTAAATGTTTTATTCATTTTTTGAGAAAGAGAGAAACAGAGTATGAATGGGGAAGGGGCAGAAAGAAAGGGAGACAGAGAATCTGAAGCAGGCTCCAGACTCCCAGCAGTCAGCACAGAGCCCGATGTGGGGCTCGAACTCACAAACCGTGAGATCATGCTTTTTTAAATCTCTCTCAAAAATGAATAAACGTTAAAAAAAAAAAAATTTAAAAGGTAAGAGAAAAAAGGCCAGTGTAGCTTTAACATTGAGTTAGGGAAGTTAAGGGGTTACCTTAAGGGAGAGATAAGAATCTAATCACGTGGTAAGGCTTTATAAATAGTGTTAAATATCTTAGGATTTACTTTAGGTGCACTATAGAAAATCTTACCCATAGGCTTATAGGGGGGTCTAAGCCTATCTAACATCTCTTTAGCATATGTCCACCTTCACAGGGTGACTATCCTGGGTAGGTTGGAAAGTAATCATTCCCATTTGTTTCAGGCCTTACATAGTTATCCTGGGTGCCATCTATGCAAATGATGTTTGGAAAGTTAGAGGGTTGAAAAAATCCTAAAAACTAATCTTCTGGCTATGTTCAAAGGTGTCTGGAGAAGCCAATGAAACTCAGATTGCAGAAGCATTGAAGCGGTACAGTGAACGGGCATTCTTTGTCCGGGAAGCCCTATTTCACCTTTTTAGCCTGACTCATGTGATGGAAAAAACAAAGCCAGAAATTTTGAAGGTAAGAATAAGGAACATGAACATTTTGAAATTATCTCCCTTGATATAGATGATGGTTTTGTGAAGAAAATAGTGAAAATTTGCATTTAATCTTTGGACTTTGGGGGGTGGGGTGGGTAATGGGATTGATGATGTATGATTTTAATTTTTAGCCATAAATGAGAGAGAAAATAGTTGCATAAAGTTTTTGAAGTATTATAGTAGTCTCATTAAGCAACATCATTGCCTTCCACCTCATATTTAACTACCTAGAACCAGTGACCAGTGTGATATTTTTTTCACCATCTATAGTAGAAAATTGAATTATAACACTAGAATTACACTACTGCATTGTATTGCTTCCATATAGACTTTTTAAAGAAATACAATATTGGAATTCCATAAGGCATCTTTCCATGACACTTATTAACCACCTGTGCTTTCATAATTAATTCATGTTATTCCTCAATTAAAATCTCTTAACCAAGACAGCTTTTGAAGGCCAAGAAAGTATGTTTTTTTTTTTTTAAGTAGGCTCCAGGCACAGTGTGTAGCCAAACTTGGGGCTTGATCCCATGACCGGGAGATCATGACCTGAGCTGAAATCAGGAGTCGTATGCTTGGGGCACCTGGGTGGCTCAGTCATTTAAGTGTCTGACTTTGGCTCAGGTCATGATCTCACAGTTCATGAGTTTGAGCCCTGCGTCGGGCTGTATGCTGACAATTCGAAGCCTGGAGCCTGCTTCACATTCTGTGTCTCCCCCTCTCTGTCCCTTCCCTGCTCATGCTCTCTCTCTCTCTCAAAGAATAAATAAACATTAAACAAAACAAAACAAAAAAAAAAAAAGAGTTGGATGCTTAACTGACTGAGCCATCCAGGTGCCCCAAGAAAGGAAGATTCTTAATTTTAGTTGATAGCATAGGGCAGTGTTTGTTAGAATGTGGTCCTTTGGGGGCGCCTGGGTGGCTCAGCTGGTTAAGCAACCGACTTCTGCTTAGGTCATGATCTCACAGTTTGTGAGTTCGAGCCCCGTGTCAGGCTCTGTGCTGACAGCTCAGAGCCTGGAGCCTACTTCAGATTCTGTGTCTCCCCCTCTCTCTACCTCTCCCCTGCTCACGCTCTGTGTCTCTCTGTCTCTCAATAATAAATAAATGTTAAAAAAATTAAAAAAAAAAAAAAAGAATGTGGTCCTTTGTCCACCAGGAGTCTGGGATATTGTTTATTTTAAAAGCATATTTGTAAAAATAAAAACAAAATTTTAAATGAAAAAATAATAAAAGTATATTTGTGAACCCCACTCCAAGAAATTTAGATTCAATAGGGCTGGATGAGGACAGGAATCTGCATTTTTATAATCCCCAAAGATAATTCTTATACACATTTGAAGCCAGTGAATATAGGACTGTATTATATTTGATGCCTCATTTAGTGGGCACAATAATCCCAAGAGAAAAGTTTTATCTCTTATTTTACAGATTGTGTAACTGAGGGTCTGTGAGATTAAATAATGTAACAGTAAGTTAGTGGCAGAGCCAAAAATGACTTAGCCAGTTATCTTAAATTTTGAGAATGGGGTGCTTAACATTTCAATCACTGAGATGCTATTGTCCCCAACACCTGTCATTCCCTCCATATATACCAGAGGATATTGGTACTTGGTATATGAACTATCTTTTTTTGGTTTTGGTTACTATGAACCTGAGCAACAAAGGACCTCTAGTCCTCATCTAAAATACTTATTCATTGATTCAGGGAATGGTACAGAGAAATTTAAAAGAATATAGACAATTCTTTTAAGGAATTTAGCTGCATGGCACAAAAACAGACACATAGACCAATGGAATAGAATAGAAACCCCAGAATTAGACCCACAAACGTATGGCCAACTCATCTTTGACAAAGCAGGAAAGAACATCCAATGGAAAAAAGACAGTCTCTTTAACAAATGGTGCTGGGAGAACTGGACAGCAACATGCAGAAGGTTGAAACTAGACTACTTTCTCACACCATTCACAAAAATAAACTCAAAATGGATAAAGGACCTGAATGTGAGACAGGAAACCATCAAAACCCTAGAGGAGAAAGCAGGAAAAGACCTCTCTGACCTCAGCCGTAGCAATCTCTTACTCGACACATCCCCAAAGGCAAGGGAATTAAAAGCAAAAGTGAATTACTGGGACCTTATGAAGATAAAAAGCTTCTGCACAGCAAAGGAAACAACCAACAAAACGAAAAGGCAACCAACGGAATGGGAAAAGATATTTGCAAATGACATATCGGACAAAGGGCTAGTATCCAAAATCTATAAAGAGCTCACCAAACTCCACACCCGAAAAGCAAATAACCCAGTGAAGAAATGGGCAGAAAACATGAATAGACACTTCTCTAAAGAAGACATCCGGAGGGCCAACAGGCACATGAAAAGATGTTCAGCGTCGCTCCTTATCAGGGAAATACAAATCAAAACCACACTCAGATATCACCTCACGCCAGTCAGAGTGGCCAAAATGAACAAATCAGGAGACTATAGATGCTGGAGAGGATGTGGAGAAACGGGAACCCTCTTGCACTGTTGGTGGGAATGCAAATTGGTGCAGCCGCTCTGGAAAGCAGTGTGGAGGTTCCTCAGAAAATTAAAAATAGACCTACCCTATGACCCAAAAATAGCACTGTTAGGAATTTATCCAAGGGACACAGGAGTACTGATGCATAGGGGCACTTGTACCCCAATGTTCATAGCAGCACTCTCAACAATAGCCAAATTATGGAAAGAGCCTAAATGTCCATCAACTGATGAATGGATAAAGAAATTGTGGTTTATATACACTATGGAATACTACGTGGCAATGAGAAAAAATGAAATATGGCCTTTTGTAGCAACGTGGATGGAACTGGAGAGTGTGATGCTAAGTGAAATAAGCCATACAGAGAAAGACAGATACCATATGGTTTCACTCTTATGTGGATCCTGAGAAACTTAACAGGAACCCATGGGGGAGGGGAAGGAAAAAAAAAAAAAAGAGGTTAGAGTGGGAGAGAGCCAAAGCATAAGAGACTGTTGAGAACTGAGAGCAAACTGAGGGTTGATGGGGGGTGGGAGGGAGGAGAGGGTGGGTGATGGGTATTGAGGAGGGCACCTTTTGGGATGAGCACTGGGTGTTGTATGGAAACCAATTTGACAATAAATTTCATATATAAATAAAAAAAAAAGGAAAAAAAAAAAAGGAATTTAGCTGCAAAAGAGCGCAAAGGAAAAAGATGATAGTTAACCGAAGAAGGAGGTTTTTTTTTTTTCTTTTTTAAGATGGGAGAAAAATAGCTTGCTATGCTAATATGAATGATCCACTACAGAATGAAAAATTGATATAGGAGAGGGAAGAAGAGCTGGAGCAATGTCCTTGAGTAAACAAGAAGGAAAAGATCTAGCATATAAGTGCAGGGCCTACTTTCAGAGATGAGCCCAAAAGATCCTTTATGGTAGTGGGCAGGAAGGCAGCATTTGGGTGTTTGTATACTGGTAAAGGGGATACATGTGGTAGTGAGAATCCCAAAGTCTTCTCTGAATGTTTTCATTTTCTCAGTGTAATTGGAAGCAAGGTCTTCAGCTGATAGTGAAGATTGGGAGGATTGAGGAGAGAGGAAAAGATGAGAAGTGGTTATCTAGGCCCAGAGGGAAGTGAATGGATTTTATGGTACTGTAACTTTAGCAGTGTCCTCAAGAAACTGAATGTCGGGATTTGAAAATGAAAAGTTTGCCACTTGTTTACTCTAAAGTCAGTAAAAATTTATTTAGTGCTTAGTGTATAATAGGCACTGTACTATGTCTGAAAAATACAAAGATGAGTTATCTCAATAGAGAAAATTCATTAGCCCAACAGAAAAATACCCCAACATGAACAACTTGATACCTTCCTGAACCAGGTAGGCAGGAACTACATGTTGATGAGTGACTACTATGCCCTAGGCTCTTTGCACTTGAGGATAAAAAAGATAAGACATCATAGAAATTATCATAGATAGCAAAGTAATGATGCTATGTTAAGAGGGCTTGTATTTATACTGTAAATAAAAAGAACTAATTTTTTTTCCAGCTTGTGGTTACTGGGATGAGAAACCACCCTATGAATTTGCCAGTACAACTTGCTGCAAGCGCCTGTGTATTTAACTTAACTAAGCAAGATCTTGCTGCAGGAATGCCTGTCCGACTGCTGGCTGATGTGACCCATTTGCTGCTCAAAGCCATGGAACATTTTCCCAATCACCAGCAGGTAAGCATGTGGGAATTCCTAATCAAGTAGTCCTTTTAGTATCCCCTACCCTCCTCCTCATCTCCGTAAAGTTCAATTTAGTAGACCAAGACTAGAATTTCAAATGCCTTTACAGGCTGTAAAGTAATAAATTTATGGTATGACTGAGTGTAGGACAACAGAAAAGTAGAAAACTAAAGAGTGCATTCCCTGCCTAAAAGTATTTAAATCCAAATGTTGAGGGAAATAGTGCAAACCATAAAAAAACACATCTTCCACCTCAATCTTGAGTTCGTGATAATTTCAGCAAACAGCCATAGCCTATTTGTTCTGGGCCAGGCACTATCAAGTACTGGGATACAGAAACGAATAAGACGTGGATATTCTGTTTCTAGCAGTATGGTAGACTACATAACCTGTCCTGTCCTCAGGATGAAAACTAAAAATGTTGCTTGAATTATACTAAAAAAAATTTTTTAATTTAATTTGGGAGAGAGAGAGCATATGTGCATATATGCAGGGGGAGGGCAGGGTGAGAGGGGAGGGAATCATAAGCAGGCTTCACTCCCATTAGCACGCAGGACTCAGTCTCATGAATCGTGAGATCATGACGAGCTGAAATCAACAGTCAGATGCTCAACCAAATGAGCCACCCAGGTACCCTTATATTTTTAATTAAAATTTAGCAGGCAGTTGATAAATTAATAAAAAATACTCAGAGGTTGGGGTGCCTGAGTGGCTCAGTCAGTTGAGTGTCTGACTTTGGCTCAGGTCATGATCTCACAGTTCGTGAGTTCAAGCCCCACATCGGGCTCACTGCAGTCAGCACAGAGCCCACTTTGGATCCTCTGTCTCCCTCTCTCTCTGCCCCTCCTCTGTTCATGCTACCTCTCTATCTCTGTCAAAAATAAATAAACATTAAAAAAAATTATGTTAAAAAAATACTCAGAGGTGAAAAACCAAGTAAAAATGACAACCCAGATTGGTGAGTGAATCATTAAAGATAGCTTCCTTCATTGAGGGCAGTTGCCAAATTGGATGAACTTTAGGCTTTGGCTTTTGTGGCCTCTGGAAGCCAGGTGGACAGAGGAAAAAGCAAGATCCACCCAAAGGCCACCAGAAGGAAAGGAGATTAGCTGGTATTAATTCTGTTTATTATCCTATCTTGTCTAATGGAGACAAAAAAAAAATGTGCAAGTAAACTTGTATGGGTCCAGTGGAAGTTAGTCTTTCAACAATAGGTGGGCAGAATAAAAGTTGTAAGAAATCATTGGTATTTCATCAGCCACCTTTTTTTATAAAGGCTACCCCTGGTTAAAAAATAACAAAGCAATATTTCATTCAGGAATTTTTTTCTCCCTTTGGTTCTTTAGTTACAGAAGAATTGCCTCCTTTCACTTTGCAGTGACCGGATCCTTCAAGATGTTCCATTCAACAGGCAAGTGATAGCCCTAGAACTTAAAATGGGGCAAAATCTGTCTTGGGCCATTTCTTACCAGTTGGGAAATCCTTGGTGTACAGTTAATTAAGTGGATGGGATTGTGCATTAACTTATGAAATGCTAACTCTACTTTCTCTAATTTAGTACTTTGACATTCCTGATAGCAGATTGACCCCTGTTTTCATAGCCCTTTGCTTAAAAATGTATATTTTTATATTATGGTTTTTAGAATATCCACACAATATTGTAGGCTGAAGAAACCGAGGCATTTAGATTCCATGTCTTGATCAGAGTTTTGTGTCTAGTGACTACAAGGCTAGAAAGACTCAAGCCTTCTAGTTCTAGGTCCAGTGTTCTTTTCTCTGTATCATATCTCTTATTATTACTGTTATTTGATACTGAATTATAGAAGAAACTTCTTAACCAGAGGTTAAGGGAGGTTAGATAGTTGGATTCAAATAAATATAAACGATTCCCTTGTTTTCTAGGATACTGTGATTTGAGAGCTAAAAAGGTGATTTTTTTTGTCATCTTAATATTTTAAATATAATTTTTTAATGGTGGTATTTTGAAATATATATCTTATGGTTTTATGAAAAGTGTATATCTCAAGCAGCAATTTTACTGTAATTTACTTTTATTCAGGTAACAGTACACTGTTATCTGGCACAGCTGAGGAATGAGGTGTTCCATTTACTATTTCAAATAAATAGTTTGGATAAAAATATAACAACAGCTATCTCATGTAGATTACTAATTTTATTTTATAAATATTGAGCATCTGCACTGATTACATGAAGTCATATGTAGGAAGGACATAGTCACTCTCCTAAAAGAAAAGTATCAACTAACCGAAGATTTGGCAAATTTTTTTAAAGGGGCAGCAAATAATATTTTGGGCTTATGAGCCATAGGGTCTCTGTTGGAACTACTTAACTCTGCCAGTGTACCTCCAAAGCAGTCATAGACAATATATAAAAAATGAGGATTTTACTATGTTTCAATAAAACTTTAGAAAACAGGCAGCTGGACCCACAGCTATTAAAATCACTATATGTAGGCTATAGTTTACTTACCTCTGCTCTAGCCAATGCACTCTGCTAGATTTGAGCTTCTTTGTGGTCAGAGATTGTGATTGGTTAATCTCTTTGTCTCTAGTGCTTAAGTGGATGTTTGGTGGATGAATGAATGAAAAATGAGTATAACAGAAGACAGAATTTTTCATAGAAGAAGATGACAGAATGCATTGGGCCCCCAAACGAGGAGGGAAAGATTTCATCTGATTGGTGATCATTAAAGATTTCATGTTAGTGATGGCATTTGAGATCATAAAGATAACAACTAACCTGTATAAAGCACTTCCTATTGCCAGATGCTATGCTAAATGTTTTACTTATGCTTATTCAGTCCTTACAGTCTTGTGAAATCGTTACTTTTGTAATCTTAATTTTATAGATGAAGAAACAGAGGCATAGAGAGGTTTAGTAGCTTTCTTAAGGTGATAAGATAGCAAGTAGCAGAATTTAGATTTAAATCCAGAATGGCTCCAGAACCTCTACTTTTTACATCCATGCTGTGTTGCTTTGAAGATGAGAGCTGGTTGAATTGATTGTTTTATGTTGTGGGAACTGCACAAATAAAGGCACAGAAGAAGTTGATAATAATACCAGTAAAAAATGACCTTTATCAAAAGCTTGGTATGTGCCAAGTTCTATACTAAATCTTAAGCTTTATGTGTAGTATCGTTTAATCCTCACAACAATCCTATACAATAGATCTTATCATTTTGCAGGTGAAAAAATAGAAGTTCATAGCGATTAAGGAAATTGCCCTAGGTTCCCAAAGTTAGTAAGTGGTAGAAATGATACTTGAATCCAGACTGAATTCAGTGTGTGTGATATGCTTAATGACTTTATGGCATTGCTTCACATGGTAAAAGAGTTTATTTTATTATATCAGCAACATTAGGTAGAACTAAAATTCAAACCCCAAAATGCAAGGAAGTTCAGAATCTGTGCTGTTAACTATCAAGCTATCTTAACTCATAACTAGGGCATGTTTGGGGACTAACAAGCAGTAAGCATAGGGTAGGCAGGAAAAAAGATGTGAAAGTATGGGCCCATTGTTAGAGTCCAAAAATACTGTGAATACAGGAGTGACATCATAACTAAGTTTTCTGACAGATTTATGTATTACTGATGTGTAGACACAAATTGAAGGGAAAACAATGGAGGCATAATGGCCCATTAGGAATCTATCATAAAACAATCAGAGATGGCCTTGGGAATAGAAAGGAGGCAACAGTAAATTTGATGGAATTTGCAGAGGAGTACTTTATATCACTATAATTCAGCCAGCATGTATGAAACACTGTTTGTGTGTAAAGCTCTGTAATGAGTTCTTGGTAAAGAGGGCTAAATAGGATATGGTCCTTTACCCCAAGGAACAGGTGAGGCTACAGATAACCACAGCTCTCTGACAGAGTTACAAACAAATGCTAAGGAGCAGTGAGAAGGCAGTGATAAACTCGTCAAGGAAAGCTTCTCAGAGGAAGTGATATATGAGCTGAGTCTTGAAAGATGAAATTGTGGGTAAGATAATCAGATATATTCTGTGGTGGTGTCCTGATTTCTCTCCTGTCTCACACCCCACATTCAGTCCTTTGACAAAGCCAGTTATCTTCAAAATATATCTAGAATTCAACCATTTCTCTTCACTTCCATTTCTACCACTTGGACTGGGCTAAAAGTGATTTCTGTCCTGAATCATGTGGTAGCCTCTGAACTGTTCTCTTTGCTTCTTTCTTTGCCCTCTTGACGTTCATTTTAAACACAGCTAATAGGATAATCCTATTAAAAATATAAGTCAGTTCATGTCATATCTCTGCTTAGGATCTTTCTATGGCTTTCCATCTCATCTGGAATAAAAGCTAATTCTTTACAAAGACTAAGATCTGGTCCCCCTGTTACCTCTGACCTCATCTCTTTTTAAAATTTTTTTAAATTAATTAATTAATAAATTACATTTTTTTTTTTTAATGACTTCATCTCTTGGTACTACACTTGTTGTTCTCTCTGTTCTGGCCTCACTGGCTTCCATGCTATTTCTCAAAACCTCCAGGCATACTCCCTATTCAGGGTCCTTGTATCTACCTTTCCCTCTGCCTGGAATGCTTTTCCCCTAGATATCCACATGGCCAGCTCTCTTACTTCCTTAAAAGTTTCAGTGAGGCTTTTCCTAGTTACCGTACCTAAAATTCAACATTTCCTATCCTTTTTACCTGTTTACTCCTTTTTTCTCTATAACATATACCATAGGTTTTACTTGTTTGGTTTATGATCTGGTGTCCATACTGCGATGTAAGCTCTGTGAGAGTAGAGATATTTTCCTGTTTTGTTCACTACTCGATCTCCAGCACCAGGAACAATATCTGGAACAAAGCAGGGGCTCAATAAATGTTTGTGAATGAATGAATGAATGAATATTTATTTCTGTTGTGCTAGGTACTGTAAGGAACCCAGACAAAACTCAATACAGTGTAGAAATCACTACAGAATAGAAATATGTTACAGTCTAGAAAATGAATGAGGGATAGTTTTGATATTTTCCAAACTCTTGTTTCTTTACAAAGTTTCAGAATTAATAATGAGGCACCGGCTCCAGAACACGAAGTATAATTGTTATTCTGTATCAGTTAAGAGGAATTTTCCTTTCTTTCGCACCTACCTGAATCGTAGCATCAGCTCAGCTAGAGCTGTAAGGCTGTGCTTGAGCCTCCAGGATTCATTCATGAAACCCTCTTGTGTGTTTTCAGGTTTGAAGCAGCCAAGCTTGTCATGCAGTGGCTCTGCAACCATGAGGATCAAAACATGCAAAGGATGGCAGTTGCTATCATTTCCATCCTGGCTGCCAAGGTACCTGAACTCCTATGATTGAATAATTTTATGTAGGCAGCTATTTCCCATTACAGTTACTACTTCCCCCAAAATCTATATGCCAGAAAAGTTAGTACACCTCTTCGCCAGTCTGTTTGTTCAGTCTACATTCAATATTGCAGAACTGCCTATTAATCAAAGATTTTAGTCTGACCTTTAGAGTTTGTTACAGTGAATGATATTAAACTGACACTAACTGGGGCGCCTGGGTGGCTCGGTCGGTTAAGCGTCCGACTTCGGCTCAGGTCATGATCTCGCGGCCCGTGGGTTCGAGCCCCGCGCCGGGCTCTGTGCTGACCGCTCAGAGCCTGCAGCCTGTTTTAGATTCTGTGTCTCCCTCTCTCTGACCCTCCCCTGCTCATGCTCTGTCTCTCTCTGTCTCAAAAATAAATAAACGTTAAAAAATAAATAAATAAATAAACTGACACTAACTAGTGAGTTCTTGGACATTTACTTTGTCATCTGTTTGCTTACAGCTTTCTACAGAACAAACTGCACAGCTTGGTGCTGAACTCTTCATTGTCAGGGTAAGTCTGTTATACCCTCTATGCAGATCATTAGAGAGTTTTCATTTTCATTGTTTTCAGGCAGTGTTGTGTTATCTTCTGGTATTTCATTACTTTTAACTGGATGTATTCACTTATTTTCATAGAGGTAGCTTTATTCCCTAAAGAGGTGGAAATAGCCTTGAACTAGGAGTCCGATGACCTAGGATCTAACTTGTAAACTCAGTTTGTCAATTTAGACAAATTATGTGAACCATTGGAACCTAAATAAGCCTTAAGATCCTATCTAGTTCTAAAATTCTGTTATTTTGTTATTTATGAAGAAAATGTAGACACTGCCATAGGCATAAGATTGTGCTACATGCTTTGGGGGGAAAAGATAATTTAGATAACTGACAAATGATTTTGCTTGCTTACACTCAGTTGAGGAGATGATATAGTGAACAATGAAAAGTTTAAAAGCTTTAAAGAAAATAAATATAAACAGTGTTCTTGGGAAGAGTGGAGGAAAGCAGTCCACTTCAGAGTTTCTTGTTACAATCCTGTCATGATGTATGTGAACAATAATGGTAGATAGAAAAGGCAAATGAAAGACTTCCCCTTTTTAAGATTTTATTTTTAAGTAATCTCTACACCTGACATGGGGCTCACGCTCTACCGGCTGAGCCAGCCAGGCACCCCGAAAGATTCCCTTTTTTTATGATTTACGAGTTATGTATATAATGAGAAAGTCATTCCTTTGATAAATATATATAGGATACTTAGCAAATTTCTACCACCTTACTAGATGAGGGATTCACATCGAATTATATCTATAATTTCTGTTCATAAGAGTAGTCTGTCTATAAGAAGTAGTAGAGAAAATAGTTATGTAGACATGGTTGTAATATAATCTACTAAGTATAATAATAGCAATATGAGTGAAAATAGTAATGTAAAGAGAGGAGAATGCTGTTGATGGTATGATAGAAAGAGTAGGAATTCTGGAGTCAACATATCTGGGTTTATTCCTAATTTTATCACTTACTAGCTGTAGTTTCTATAAACTACCTTATACAGTTATTATGAAGATTAAATGAAAAGGAAATTAAGATTAATTGAAGGGGTGGTGCCTGACCGGCTGTCAATAGAGCATGTGACTCTTATCTTGGGTCATTAGCTCAAGCCCCACATCGAGCATAGGGCTTACTTTAAAAAAAAATTAAGAAGGAATATATGCTAAGTACTTAGCACAAAATACAATATATATTAGATAAGTAGAAAAGGATGCTACTTTTACTTAGTTTTTACTATTTTCAGGAATGATATTTTTAGTTTTAAATATGGCTATTTATTGCTATGTATGTGTTTCAGTAATTTTGGCTGGAGGTATAGTTAAAGATTTTAAGGAAGTCATCCACTTACATGCTTTGGGGGAAAATTAAGCTTAGTTTAAGCGGAAATTAGTAGCAGTAGTAGTGGTAATCACTAGCTTTTTTTTTTCTTTTTTTTAAGCTCTTAATTATCATCCACAATTTGCAGATGAGGAATCAAAGAATTAAATTAGCAAACAAGGTTACACAGATGCAAATTCTAGTACCACACTCTTAGGCACTATGCTTATTAAGTTACATAATTGCACCTAGATGTTTTTGTTTCTTAAAAACTTGTCCTGAATTGTATGTAACGTTAAGTAATAGTGTTCGTTAATGTTTTCTTGTATCTGTTTGAGTGGAGCACCCTTCTCCCCCCCCCAAATTATTATCTAAAAATGGAGTTATGGGTGCCTTATCTAGGTCTCAAAACATTCACTTTTCAAACTTAAATTTCTTAGGGTAAGGCTATAGTAGAAATGATTTACAAAGGGAATTTCAAAGCTGTGATGTTATTCAAAGCCAATGTAGATTTTAATTCTCTTACTATTATATGTAATTTGTCCTTTTTTTTTTCTTAAGGAAAACTTAGAATTATATAGAATTAGGTCTCCCAATTCTTATTTTCTCATACTAAGTTGACTATGATCAAATTACTTAATATTTCTCACAATTTCCTTTCCCCCAAAAATGTGTATAACAGTATTACAATATAGGATATAATTTGCTGATGTTTATAATAAATGTTAGTTTCATTTCCCCTTCTCCCCCTCCACTTTTTTTATCCCAGGATCTGAAATGAATATATGCTATGACTGATTGGGTAAGATAGTTTGTCCTAAGCTTTAATCATTTTGCGTTTTATTTTATTTACAGGGTATTAGATTTTAGGGATGATGAGAATAATAAAGGATTTCTGAAGATCCTATATATTTTTTCTTGTTGAAGGAAAAATCTTATCCAAGAAGCTGGTTGTTGTACTTACAAAAACCTTTCTAGGAAATGTTTTAAGCCACAAGACCAATCCTCATGACTTGTGATTATTACCACCAATTGTAGTAACAGCTTAGTGATAAGAAATTCATTGTATTTTCCTTCTTTCAGCAACTTCTTCAAATAGTGAAGCAGAAAACCAATCAAAATTCAGTGGACACTACTTTGAAGTTTACTTTGAGTGCACTTTGGAACCTCACAGATGAATCTCCAACCACTTGCAGACATTTTATTGAAAACCAAGGGTTAGAACTCTTCATGCGGGTTCTAGAGGTTAGAATGGGAATTTAGCCTATAGTTTTGACATTGATTGATTAAAATATTCATTTATTATATTTGATTCTTTACGTAGTTATAGGTTTTTCTTTCTTTTTACAGTCTTTCCCAACTGAGTCATCCATTCAACAGAAAGTTCTAGGACTTTTGGTAAGATATAAATATTTCCTGCTAAATTCCAAGCTGTAATTAATTATTTTTCTTCTGAGATAATACATTGAAAGTTGTTTCTCTATTTGTAAACACTTAATGACATCAGAAAATATATACAATATAACAAAGTGGAAAAAAAAGCAGGCCATAAAACAATGTATACATATTAGGATTTTTACCACATTAAAAGGAAAAATATAAATTACATAATTTTCTCTATATTTTTTGGAATAATACAAAGCTTTATAGTGGGCCAATTTTACTTTTATAATCAGGGGGGAAAAATCTCATTAAAAAATCTCACTAAATTATAAGTGTTCTCACATGCTATGTTTGGTAATTAATAATTACTACTTAAAAGACTGCTTAACAAATTAGATATTCCAAGGGCACATGGGTGGCTCAGTCAGTTAAGTGTCCCAACTCTTGATTTCAGCTCAGGTCATGATCTCACAGTTTGTGAGTTCCAGCCCGGCATAGGGTGAGTTCGAGCCAGCTTCTGGTGAGCTCAAGCCCTGTTTCCAGTGAGCTCTGAGCCCTGCAGCGTGTGAACTTGAGTCCTGCTTCAGGCTGCAAGCTGACAGTGTGGAGCCTGCATGGGATTCTCTCTCTCCCTCTCTCTGCCCCTCATGGAATTCTCTTTTTACCTCTCTCTCTGCCCCTTGTTCACTCATGCTCTCTCTCTCTCTCAAAAATAAACAAACTAAAAAAAAAAGAGCTTAAATCACACACACACAAAATTAAAAAAACATAGTGAGCCCTCTAGGATTTGAGATAAAGGTGAAGGATCAAATGTTTTGTTAACTTTAATCACTGCAACATTAGAAACATGCCTGTGTGGTAAATGCTCTTTTTAGAGCAGATCTGTGCTTTTGAGGAATTAGATCATGGGAGGCATAGATTAGTGAATAAAATATATATACATCAGTGTTTGTTTTGTAGATGCAAGAGTATGAGATACTGAACAATGAGAGATGGATTTTGGGGAAAGCTAAGGGCTGGCATTTAAAGAAGACCTATCTGTTCACTGTAGCTTCAGGTTAATATAAAATAGAAAATGTAAAAATACCTAAATTCCCAGAGATAGGGAAGTATTAAATAAATTAAGGTATTTGATTATTTTATTCAGGGTTCATAGGGATTATTAGATACAGAAGTTGGTTCACATCACCACAAGAGGAAAGGTGGAATTTATTTTATTTTAAGTATTCCATGAGGCTTTAAGAGAGCTTCCATAGGGCTTTAAAAATACTTTTTTTAATTTCAAAAAGAATACGTGCTTATTATAACTAGAATACATGCTTATAAATTCAAAAGTGTATTTGAAAAGCTTAAGACTCTGTCCCCAGACTTCAATCATTTTCATTTCCATGAGGTAATTAATATTAATACAACCTGGTGTGCTTTCTTCCAGATCTTTCTCCATTACTTTGTGTTTGAATTTTTTTTTCAATAACCTATTTTGAAATATTGCATCTAAATTTTTTGTGATCAGAGAACATACTTTGATGTGAGTCCTTTGGAATTTATTGAGACTTGTGTATGACCCAGAATATGATCTTTGTAAATGTTCCATGTGTAGTATGGAGCCTGCTTTGGATTCTCTCTCTCTTTCTCTCTTTGCCCTACCCCCCGCACATGCACACATGGGTCCATGCACTCTCTCTCTCAGTAAATAAAATGTTAAGAAAGAAGAAAAATGAATGGAAATGCCTTTTCATATTTGAATATGTGAGATTAGAGAGGAGCGATGATTAATCATTGATGCTGGTGGAAAAATAGATTATACACATTCATGTAGTGTATAGTTAAACTTGTCTCTTCTACCCTCTTTTTCATAGTTGAAGAAGAAAACTTGTTAGTCATTACAGAGAATACATTTGGACATGATGCCTTTCACTTTCATTTATTATAAAATGACTTAAGCTAAGGAACAAGTAGTCTGTTAATAATCCAAAGTTCAGTGTTTTGGTTCCTAAGAAATGGAATCAACATGTTAGGAAGAAAATTATTGTTTCATAGTAGATCAAATTAAGTTTTAAGAATGAGGATTAATCTTCAGAGCAATATGTTAAGTTGGATCTTAGATCCTTCAGACCCATAATCTAAATTGGAAACCCCTCAGTTGTTTCTCATGCGAACAGAGGTCTTCCTTATATACTGTGTAAGGAAGCCATCACACCCCAAGCCCAGATAAAACGTCTACCTTATATAGGCCAGCAGTCAAACTTTGGCGTTCAGTGGAGGTCTAAGGCTGTTAAATTTTTAAGACACAAATTACTATAATGAGGGGTGGCTGGCTGGCTTAGTTGGTAGAGCACGTGACTCTTGATAGCAGGGTTGTAGGTTCAAGCCCCATGTTAGGTGCAGAGATTACTTAAAAATAAAAAATCTTAAAAAACGATCACTATATTGCTCAAAGGGATGCTTTTTTGCCTTCATTTTATTTATGCTCTCCACATTATTCAGAACTGCTAATCCCTTTGTCCTTTTGATACACTCACCCCTCTCTGCTTTCTTGATAACCAAACTTTCCTGGTTTTTCTTCAACCTCTGTTACTGTTGCTTCTCAGCTTGGAGTTTCTCCAGACCACACAGATGGTATAAATTTGAACTACAATCTTGCATGAGGACAGCCCCTTATTGAAAATGGCAAGAGAAGACTTTTCCTTTTAGGCCAGATCCCAGATTACAATAGGCCTCTTTTTCATTCACCTATGTCAGTCTACTCTTTTTCTGAGGTGTGATACTTTGAAAGTCCTTGTTTTATATGTGAAGTCTTAGTTCCAGTTTTTAGCCTTACTTTCTGCCTTTGCATGGCTATTAAAACCCAGTGCTCTTGACTCTACAAGTCAGTGATGGCCTGTTACTGCTCTGGTTTGGTTCCCTATTTGCTTTTTATCCCATCAGGTTACATATTTAAAGGTTGTTGGATCATCTAGGTGGCTCAGTCAGTTAAGTGTCTGACGCTTGATTTTGGCTCAGCTCATGATCAAGTCTTAGTTCATGGGATCGAGCCCCACATCCAACCTCTGTGCTGGCAGCACAGAGCCTGCTTTAGATTCTCTCTTTCCCTCTCTCTCTGCCCACCAACCCCCTTGTGCTCACATGCTCTCTCAAATAAATAAACATTTTGAAAATAAATAAATAAATAAACAAATAAATAAAGGTTGTTAGCTGTTTTCCCACTATCACTTCTAAATATTTTATAGCAGGGGATTTTTTAGGTTATCCTCCTCATCATTTTGCCTGAAAAAGGAACTCACTACTGTTTCTGTATTATTTTATTGTTTTGGGAGGAGAGAAAATAAATCACCCATAAACACACTGTGCTAACATAACAAAAGTCTTCACCTTTTATGTATATGCAGATACGTGTTTTTTTTTCAATGTTTATTTATTTTTGAGACAGAGAGACAGAGAACGCGCGTGGGCACAAGTCAGGGAGGGGAGAGAGAAGAAGACAGATTATCTGAAGTGGGCTCTGCACTGACAGATGAGGGGCTCATACTCACAAACTGTGAGATCGTGACCTGAGCCAAAGTCAGACACTTAACCAACTGAGCAACCCAGGCGCCCCTGCAGATACGTGTTTAAATTGTTACAATCTCTGTTCCTTCTTAGAATACAAATGGTCATTTAGCCATTATGCATATTACTTCAATTTTTATATCTTCTTTTTTTCCAGAATAATATAGCTGAAGTGCAAGAATTGCATTCTGAATTAATGTGGAAGGATTTTATAGACCACATCAGTAGCCTCCTGCATAGTGTTGAAGTGGAAGTCAGTTACTTTGCAGCTGGAATTATTGCCCATTTAATATCTAGAGGTGAACAAGCTTGGACATTGAGCCGTAGCCAGAGGAATTCTCTTCTGGATGATCTGGTAAAGTCATTTGGTGTTTTCTAGAAGCATACAAACAAACATTCATCGTAGTTAAGCTATCAGAGTTTCATAATGCAATAATGCAGTGCTGAATAAATATTGTATTCTTTCTTGTGTGTCTTGTGTCTTGCAGCATTCAGCTATTTTGAAATGGCCAACTCCAGAGTGTGAGATGGTAGCATACAGGTAATTAGCAAGATAATTAATATTAAGCCCTTAACCTAGTCATTTCGCTTGCTTGGAGATTATTCCTACCAGGTGTATAATGTATTTTCCCTCAGGCATCTATCTTCTTACTGGTTTTAAAAGGATTGAAATATTTTCACTTTTTTCTGTTACCTGTCATTCATCATTTCTTCTTTCATTTCACATTTATTGAAGAAAGTGCCAAGGACCTGTTCTATGCTCTTAAAATTCAAAGATGAGTAAGACATGTTGCCTACATTGAAGAGGCAGAGGAGAGAATAGGTGAACTAGAAGATAAAATTATGGAAAAAGAGGAAGCTGAGAAAAAGAGAGATAAAAAATCCAGGAGTATGAGGGGAAAATTAGAGAACTAAGTGATGCACTAAAAGAAATAATCTACGTGTAATTGGTATTCCGGAGGAGGAAGAGGGAGGGAAAGGTGCTGAAGGTGTACTTAAAGAAATAATAGCTGAGAACTTCCCTGATCTGGGGAAGGAAAAAGGCATTGAAATCCAAGAGGCACAGAGAACTCCCTTCAGACGTAACTTGAATCGATCTGCACGACATATCATGTGAAACTGGCAAAATACAAGGATAAAGAGAAAATTCTGAAAGCAGCAAGGGATAAACATGCCCTCACATATAAAGGGAGACCTATAAGACTCGTGACTGATCTCTCTTTTGAAACTTGGCAGGCCAGAAAGGATTGGCACGATATCTTCAGTGCGCTAAACAGAAATATGCAGCCGAGAATCCTTTATCCAGCAAATCTGTCATTTAGAATAGAAGGAGAGATAAAGGTCTTCCCAAACAAACAAAACCTGAAGGAATTCATCACCACTAAACCAGCCCTACAAGAGATCCTAAGGGGGATCCTGTGAGACAAAGTACCAGAGACAACGCTACAAGCATGAAACCTACAGACATCACAATGACTCTAAACTCATATCTTTCTATAATAACACTGAATGTAAATGGACTAAATGCACCAACCAAAAGACACAGGGTATCAGAATGGATAAAAAAATAAGACCCATCTATTTGCTGTCTACAAGAAACTCATTTTAGACCTGAGGACACCATCAGATTGAAAGTGATGGGATGATGAACTATTTATCATGCTACTGGAAGTCAAAAGAGCTGGAGTAGCCATACTTATATCAGACAAACTAGACTTTAAATTAAAGGCTGTAACAAGAGATGAAGAAGAGCATTATATAATAATTACAGGGTCTATCCATCAGGAAGAGCTAACAATTATAAATGTCTATGCGCCAAATATGGGAGCCCCCAAATAGATAAAACAATTACTCACAAAAATAAGCAACCTTATTGATAAGAATGTGGTAATTGCAGGGGACTTTAACACCCCACTTACAGCAATGGATAGATCATCTAGACACATGGTCAATAAAGAAACAAGGGCCCTGAATGATATATTGGATCAGATGGACTTGACAGATATATTTAGAACTCTGCATCCCAAAGCAACAGAATATACTTTCTTCTCGAGTGCACATGGAACATTCTCCAATATCACATCCTGGGTCACAAAACAGCCCTTCATAAGTATAAAAGAACTGAGATCATACCATGCACACTTTCAGATCACAATGCTATGAAGCTTGAAATCAACCACAAGAAAAAGTCTGGAAAACCTCCAAAAGCATGGAGGTTAAAGAACACCCTACCAAAGAAAGAATGGGTCAACCAGGCAATTAGAGAAGAAATTTAAAAATCTATGGAAACAAACAAAAATGAAAATACAACAATCCAAACACTTTGGGATGCAGCAAAGGCAGTCCTGAGAGGAAAATACATTGCAATCCAGGCCTATCTCAAGAAACAAGAAAAATCCCAAATACAAAATCTAACAACACACCTAAAGGAAATAGAAGCAGAACAACAAAGACAGTCTAAACCCAGCAGAAGAAGAGAAATAATAAAGACCAGATAAGAAATAAACAATATAGAATCTAAAAAAACTGTAGAGCAGATCAACGAAACCAAGAGTTGTTTTTTGAAAAAATAAACAAAATTGATAAACCTCTAGCCAGGCTTCTCAAAAAGAAAAGGGAGATGACCCAAATAGATAAAATCATGAATGAAAATGGAATTATTACACCAATCCCTCAGAAATACAAGCAATTATCAGGGAATACTATGAAAAACTATATGCCAACAAACTGGACAACATGGAAGAAATGGACAAATTCCTAAACACCCACACACTTCCAAAACTCAATCAGGAGGAAATAGAAAGCTTGAACAGACCCATAACCAGTGAAGAAATTGAATCAGTTATCAAAAACTTCCCAACAAATAAGAGTCCAGGACCAGATGGCTTCCCAGGGGAGTTCTACCAGACGTTCAAGGCAGAGATAATACCTATCCTTCTCAAGCTATTCCAAAAAATAGAAAGGGAAGGAAAACTTCCAGACTCATTCTATGAAGCCAGTATTACTTTGATTCCTAAACCAGACAGAGACACAGTAAAAAAAAAAGAACTACAGGCCAATATCCCTGATGAGTATGGATGCAAAAATTCTCAATAAGATTCTAGCAAATCGAATTCAACAGCATATAAAAAGAATTACTCACCATGATCAAGTGGGATTCATTCCTGGAATGCAGGGCTGGTTCAACATTCGCAAATCAATCAATGTGATACATCACATTAATAAAAGAAAAGATGAGAACCATATGATCCTGTCAATCGATGCAGAAAAAGCATTTGACAAAATTCAGCATCTTTCTTAATAAAAACCCTCGAGAAAGTCGGGATAGAAAGAACATACTTAAACACCATAAAAGCCATTTATGAAAAGCCCACAGCTAACATCATCCTCAATGGGGAAAAACTGAGAGCTTTTTCCCTGAGATCAGGAACACGACAGGGATATCCACTCTCACCGCTGTTGTTTAACATAGTGTTGGAAGTGCTAGCATCAGCAATCAGACAACAAAAGGAAATCAGAGGCATCAAAATTGGCAGAGATGAAGTTAAGCTTTCACTTTTTGCAGATGACATGCTATTATACATGGAAAATCCGATAGACTCCACCAAAAGTCTGCTAGAACTGATACATGAATTCAGCAGTTGCAGGATATAAAATCAATGTACAGAAATCAGTTGCATTCTTATACACTAATAATGAAACAACAGAAAGACAAAGAAACTGATCCCATTCACAATTGCACCAAGAAGCATAAAATACCTAGGAATAAACCTGACCAAAGATGTAAAAAATCTGTATGCTGAAAACTATAGAAAGCTTATGAAGGAAATTGAAGAAGATATAAAGAAATGGAAAGACATTCCGTGCTCATGGGTTGGACGAATAAATATTGTCAAAATGTCAATACTACCCAAAGCTATCTACACACTCAATGCAATCCCAATCAAAATTGCACCAGCATTCTTCTCGAAGCTAGAACAAGCAATCCTAAAACTCCTATGGAACCATAAAAGGCCCCGAATAGCCAAAGTAATTTTGAAGAAGAAGACCAAAGCAAGAGGCATCACAATCCCAGACTTTAGCCTCTACTACAAAGCTGTAATCATCAAGACAGCATGGTATTGGCATAAAACAGACACATAGACCAATGGAATAGAATAGAAACCCCAGAACTAGACCCACAAAAGTATGGCCATCTAATCTTTGACAAAGCAGGGAAGAATATCCAATGGAAAAAAGACAGTCTCTTTAACAAATGGTGCTGGGAGAACTGGACAGCAACATGCAGAAGGTTGAAACTAGACTACTTTCTCACACCATTCACAAAAATAAACTCAAAATGGATAAAGGACCTGAATGTGAGACAGGAAACCATCAAAACCCTAGAAGAGAAAACAGGAAAAGACCTCTCTGACCTCAGCCGTAGCAATTTCTTACTTGACACATCCCCAAAGGCAAGGGAATTAAAAGCAAAAATGAACTATTGGGACCTCATGAAGATAAAAAGCTTCTGCACAGCAAAGGAGACAAGCAACAAAACTAAAAGGCAACCAACGGAATGGGAAAAGATATTTGCAAATGACATATCGGACAAAGGGCTAGTATCCGAAATGTATAAAGAGCTCACCAAACTCCACACCTGAAAAACAAATAATCCAGTCAAGAAATGGGCAGAAATCATGAATAGACATTTCTCTAAAGAAGACATCCGGATGGCCAACAGGCACATGAAAAGATGCTCAACATCGCTTCTCATCAGGGAAATAATCAAAACCACACTCAGGTATCACCTCACGCCAGTCAGAGTGGCCAAAATGAACAAATCAGGAGACTACAGATGCTGGAGAGGATGTGGAGAAACGGGAACCCTCTTGCACTGTTGGTGGGAATGCAAACTGGTGCAGTTGATCTGGAAAACAGTGTGGAGGTTCCTCAAAAAATTAAAAACAGACCTACCCTATGACCTAGCAGTAGCACTGCTAGGAATTTACCCAAGGGATACAGGAGTACTGAGGCATAGGGGCACTTGTACCCCATGTTTATAGCAGCACTCTCAACAATAGCCAAATTATGGAAAGAACCTAAATGTCCATCAAGTGATGAATGGATAAAGAAATTGTGGTTTATATACACAATGGTGTACTACGTGGCAATGAGAAAGAATGAAATATGGCCCTTTGTAGCAACGTGGATGGAACTGGAGAGTGTTATTCTGAGTGAAATAAGCCATACAGAGAAATACAGATACCATATGTTTTCACTCTTATGTGGATCCTGAGAAACTTAACAGGAACCCATAGGGGAGGGGAAGGAGAAAAATGAGAGAGAGAGGTTAGAGTGGGAGAGAGCCAAAGCATAAGAGACTCTTAAAAACTGAGAACAAACTGAGGGCTGATAGGGGGTGGGAGATGGGTATTGAAGAGGGCATCTTTTGGGATGAGCACTGGGTGTTGTATGGAAACCAATTTGACAATAAATTTCATATATTTAAAAAAAAAGATGAATCCAATAAACTAATCTGGAAAAAAAAAAAAAAGACATGTTGCCTACAGACAAGAAACTTACAGCCTAGTGAGAGACACCAAATGTGAATCAGACATAATTCACTATTAAGCTAGTTATATACATAGGATGCTATGAAATTAAAGATGACAGTACTTAAATGCAATGGAAAATGGTAAAAAGCTTCCAGAGGAAGTAAATTATGAGCTGAATTTTGAGAGATAACTAAGTAGGGGCAGAAGATTTTAGGAAGAAGAGATAATGTCTTAATGCAAAGAGGTCCAGGACAAGATGATACACTGAAAGAACTAGAAGTAGCACCAGGTTAGTTTGGGGAAACAGTTTGTGATAATTTCTTAAAGTGCATATTGGATGCCTCACTGATTATGACAGGTGACTTCAGAGCTAAGTTACTAATTTCCTGAAGGACTCCATATGGCCATATAAATAACATTATTGCATCTTATTTTTGTTCTCTACTTCACAAATGCTGATAGTGTCAACATTTTTGATTCCCCCAACTTATGTCCTATCTATTTTGGAGCAGAAGGCAGAGGCCTGGTAGAAATTGAAAGGCTGGTATTCACTTTCGTGGTGTTCTACCAGATAGTTGCCAATTAACTCCTCCTTTTCTCAGTTTCCAAAGCAAGGTCTGTTGTTCTTAAATGTTTATCTTCAATACCAAAAGAGTATTTCCAAAAAAATATTTCTGCCAGTACCTTGTTCTGATCACCTTCCAACTTTTGTACCAAAACTTTATATGAATATGATCCTTTCTCAAGTGTCTCAAGACAAGGAAAAAATGCTCTATAATTCATTTATATTAGTTTAAAAATAGTTGGATGAAATTTCTAGTATGAAAAACTCAGGAATTATTGCTTTAGAAATGACACTAAGTATAGGATGTAACTTTATTTTTTTTTCTTTTGAAACTTTAGGTCCTTTAATCCATTTTTCCCTTTACTTGGCTGTTTCACAACACCAGGAGTCCAACTATGGGCAGTTTGGGCCATGCAACATGTCTGCAGCAAGAATCGTATGTACCAAAAAGAGAACTATGTTTTTCTTTTTCAAGTGATATTCTCCTTACACAAGAAAGCCATTTCTAAATGGTATATTTAAAAAAAAATTTTTTTTTACCTTTGTATATTTTTGAGAGACAGAGACAGAGCACAAGTAGGGGAGGGGCAGAGAGAGAGGGAGACACAGAATCCAAAGTAGGCTGCAGGCTCCGAGCTGTCAGCACAGAGTCCAACGTGGGGCTCGAACTCACAAATCGCAAGATCATGACCTGAGCCAAAGTCGGACGCCTAACCGACTAAGCCACCCAGGCGCCCTTTAAATGGTATATTGAAGTGATTTTTTTTTTTTAAGGACACAGATTTTAAAAGACACATTATAAGAACCTTAAGGGGTGCCTGGCTGGCTCAGTTGGTAGAGCATGCAACTTTTGATCTCAGGATCATGAGTTCAAGTCCCACCCACACTGGGTGCAGAGATTACTTAAGAGAGAATCTTAGGTTATAAACTAAATTTATTCTTTCAGAATTATCTCAGTAATACTAGATACTGAATGACAGTGATGAATGAGACACTGTTCTGACGTCATGGAGTATAAAAATTAGGTTCCTACATGGGGTGCCTGGGCGGCTCAGTTAGCTAAACGTCTGACACTTGACCTCAGCTCAAGTCATGATCTCAGGTTGTGAGTTCAAGCTCCTGTGCTGGGCCTTTAAAAAAAAAAAAAAAAAAAAAAAAAGGAGCCTATAGTGAGTCCATCTCCTAATCAAAAGTTTTAAGGTGATCCAGTGATTATGGTACATTTCAGTGCCCAGTCCTCATCCACACAAAACTTCATTGTTTAAGACATTGCTGTCTGCACTCATGGTCTCTGGAGAAGCAAGAATTTGGATCAGATTCCATATTATTCTTTTTTGAGGGTTATGATACAACTCTTTGTTGGTTATTTATTAATAAAATTCATTCCATTAAATGATTTGAAACACTGCAGAAAAAACACTTTAATAGTAGAAACATTTTAATACAGTATAAATTAAAATATTTGAAATTAGGGGTGCCTGGGTGACTCAGTCGATTGTGTCTGACTTCGGCTCAGGTCATGATCTTGGGGTTTGTGGATTTGAGCCCCACGTCGGGCTCTGTGCTGACAGCTCAGAGCCTGGAGCCTGCTTCAGATCTGTGTCTCCCTCTCTTTCTGTTCCTCCCCAACTCGTGCTCTGTCTCTCTCTCTCTCTCTCTCAAAAATAAATAAACATTAAAAACATTTTTTTTTTTTTAGTATTTAAAGTTAGAGATCAGGACCAAGGAAAAATAATTGGAAAAGAAATTAAATGTTATAGGGAAAATAGTAGAATATAAATATATAGACCATACATGGTGATTCATGTTCTTTTTGTGGCTGGGCTGCAAATAATCAGCTACATAGTTCTCTTTACATATAAGGAGGAAATACCATTCCATATCCTTACAGGGAAGTAAAGCTTTTCTGGGCAATTAACTACAAATTAAAATTTTTTTTACAGAACCTCAATAGGGATGATATTATAAATGGACTCATATAGGAAGTGTGAGAGTTGTTTTTAACAATAGTGATGTAGTAAATAGCAGTAACATCTTATAAGATACCTTCTTATTCTTTGATGAAAACTCAGTGCATAACACAAAAAGGCAATTCAGTGAAAGCTCTTTTATGTGAAAATCACAGAGGACAGGGGTTTAGGGAATGGGATGTGATAGAGAAAACTGCCTTGTACCCAGCTAAACTTCTACCTGGGAGCTTTTCTTTTTTTTTTTTTTTTTTTTTTTTTGTTAAAAAAATTTTTTTTAACGTTTTATTTATTTTTGAGACAGAGAGAGACAGAGCATGAACGGGGGAAGGTCAGAGAGAGGGAGACACAGAATCTGAAACAGGCTCCGGGCTCTGAGCTGTCAGCACAAAGCCCGATGCAGGGCTTGAACTCACTGACCGCGAGATCATGACCTGAGCCGAAGTCGGCCGCTTAACCGACTGAGCCACCCAGGCGCCCCTACCTGGGAGCTTTTCTGACCCCTCCTACTATATTCCCCAGTTCATTCATAGACACTTCCTCTGGGGTGCCTGGGTGGCTCAGCCGGTTAAGCTTCTAACTCCTGGTTTTCACTCAGGTCATGATCTCATGATTTGTGAGTTTGAGCCCCACATCAGGCTCTGTGCTGATGATGAGGAGCCTGCTTGGGATTCTCTCTCTCTCTCCCTCTCTCTTTGCCCTGCTCACACTGTCTCCCCCCCCCCAAAATAAATAAGCTTAAAAAAATTGAGACTGCCTCAATAGCTATATTAAACTGCCTCTGATCCAAAAATTTCCTCCTTTTATTGTCCTTACAGGTTCTGAGAACTCCCTAGTTTCTTAACACCTATCACATAAGTATTTATTTTTGTTATTACTTTTAAGTGTTGATGTTCTTTTAAGTTTATTCTGTGGATGATCACCCTGAAAAATTTATTCCAAAATGCACTGTAGGGGTGCCTGTCTGGCTCAGTCAGTGGACCATGTGACTCTTGATCTTGGGGTTGTGAGTTCGAGCCCCCTGTTGAATGTAGAGATTATTTTTAAAAAATGCAAATAAACAAAATGCACTGTAATTGGAGAATGTTAGAATATTTATCTCCAATTCAAGTAGTTTCGGTTTCTATATTCCTGCTTCCCTGGCTTATTTTGTTTATATTTAAATGGAATTGACTTCTCAGTTTGCATTAAAAGTTCTAATGCTGCTTATAGCTTTTAATAATTAAGAGATAGTATAGCATAGTAGCAAAAGCACACAGGAATCTACCTGGATTCAAATCATGTTCCAGCACTTATGTATGACATCTTGAAGAAATCAGTAAGCCTGGGGCTGCAGTTTCACGTTTGTTAAATGGGAATAATAATAGTACCTATATCACACATTATAATGAGTATTTTCCCATATTTTAGAAAGTTTTTGACAACATGATTTTTAGTAATCACACAATCTTTATTGTATGGTGTATTAGTTTCCTAGTACTACCATAACAAAGTACCACATGTGGGTGACTTAAAACAACAGGAATGTTTGTCTTTCTGTTCTGGAGGCTTGAAGTCTAAAATCAAGGTGTCTTTAGGGCCATACTTTCTGGGACAGCTCTAGGGAAGAATTCTTCCTTGCTTCTTCTAGCTTCTGATGTGTGCTACCAATCCTTAGCATTCCTTGGCTTTACACACATCACTCCTGCCCGATGACCATCTTGTCCACATGTCTTCACATTGTTTTCTGTGTATATGTTTCTGTGTCCAAATCTCCCCTTTTCATAAAAGAACACCAGTCATAATGGATTAAGGTCCACTCTAGTGACTTCATCTTAACTAATTATATTAGCAACAACTCGATTTCCAAATAAAGTCACATTCTGAAGTACTGGAGATTAGGACTTTAACCTGTGTTTTGGGGGGACATAACCCTTAATACATTCCTCTATACTTAATAAATGAACTTAGCAGTAATATATATAGCCACTTCCCTATTGATCAACATTTAAGTAGTCTACCTTTTAATTTTAAAATTATATCCAAGCACTTGTTTGAGAGATATTCATCAGACCGTTATTTATAATAGCAATTAAGTCTAAATAACCTAGGGGTCCAGCAATAGATAAATGTGAAGTAATGTTGAAATACCCAGACAGTGGTATATTTGTATGTTATTAGTAAAGAAGACATGATAGAAAATTATATAAGCAGAAATTTGTACTCTGGGGGCCATGACAGAGTAACTTGTACCAGACTCGCCCTCTAACCATTAATACTAGAAAACACAGGGTGGGAAAGATTTAGAACAAGTCTTTCTAGACAGTAGGCAAAAGGCAGCAAAGATTCCCATCCCTGAAAGAGAACCAAGTATAGCACAGCATCGGACAAAATGTATGAAATTTATAAGGCAGAGTAATGCAGAGGTGAAAGCTACATCTAGAAGAGACTCCAGAAATCTTAAAGGTTTCTTGAGTTTTTGTCTGATTAGTGAGCTGTGAATGTCTAGGTTGAGACTCCTTGAGGTCTGAGAAAGAACAAATACCAAGGAGTGGCTAACTGAACAACACTTGGAGCTCACACAGGGTTTGGAAATACTAGACTTCGTAACACTGGAAAGAACTTAACACCCAGGGCATTCAGTATAGATGCTAGAAGAGATTAAACTAGCCCTAAAATAAAGGCTTCTCTAGGGTGACACTAACACAGCTTAAAAACAAGTTTGAAATGGTTAAGTTGCTCTGAAAATAAATTAACTTTCTGCCGGAGAAAAACTAAGCACTCTTTTAAAAAAAGAACAAAATCTAAACTAACTCAACAACATGTTTAGTATCTGATAAAAATTGCTAGATGAGGGATGAAGCAGGAAAATGTGACCCATAACCAAAAGAAAAATCAGACACTTGAAATAGACCCAGAAGTGATGGTGATAATGCAAATACCAGAAAAGTAACTTCAAAAAAAATGTTTATAGATATGATCCAAGATTTGAAAGAAAACATGAATATTAATAGAAGAAAAAATATAAAAAGTAAATAAAATAGAAATACTATAGCTAAAACTTTAAATATTTGACATGAAAAATATCTGGATGGGGTGCCCTGGTGGCTCAGTCAGTTAAGCATCTGACTTCAACTCAAGTCATGATCTCACAGCTTGTGGGTTTGAGCCCAGCATTGGGCTCTGGCAGATAGCTCAGAGCCTGGAGCTGCTTCAGATTCTGTGTCTCTCTCTCTCTGCCTCTCCCCTGCTCGTGCTGTTTCTCTCTCTCTTAAAAGTAAATAAACATTAAGGGAAACAAAAATAGTGTAAAAACAGGGAGTGGGACAAAACAGAAGAGACTCATAAATATGGAGAACAAACTGAGGGTTACTGGAGGACTTGTGGGAGGGGGGATGGGCTAAATGGGTAAGGGACACTAAGGAATCTACTCCTGAAATCATTGTTGCACTATATGCTAACTAATTTGGATGTAAATTATTTTTTCAAAAATTAAATTAGGGGCGCCTGGGTGGCGCAGTCGGTTAAGTGTCCGACTTCACCCAGGTCACGATCTCGTGGTCCGGGAGTTCGAGCCCCGCGTCAGGCTCTGGGCTGATGGCTCAGAGCCTGGAGCCTGTTTCCGATTCTGTGTCTCCCTCTCTCTCTGCCTCTCCCCCATTCATGCTCTGTCTCTCTCTGTCGCAAAAATAAATAAACGTTGAAAAAAAAAATTAAAAAAAAAAAATTAAATTAAAATTAAAGAAAAAAATAAACATTATAAAAGGTTCTAAAAATGAAAAAATATATATCTGAATGAACTTAATAGTAGATAACAGAAGAAAAGATCAGCAAAATTAAATGCATAGCAGTAGAAACTATCTAAACTGAAGCTTAGAGAGAAATAAAGCTTAGGGGGGCGGTGGGTATGTGGGGTGGGAAGAAAACCAGAATTACCCTGAAATCAGTACCAGACAAAGACCTTGTAAGAAAAGAAAATTACTGAACAATATCTCTCATGAATGTAGATGAGGAAATTCTTAATTTTCTAACAAATGGAACCCAACAGTGTATAAAAAGGACCAGGAAGGTTATTCCAAGAATGCAAGGTTGGTTTACATTTGAAAATCAGTGTGTTCCTTTCTATTACCAGAAGAGGAAAGAAAAGCAATCTGGGGCACCTGAGTGGCTCAGTCAGTTGAACGTCTGACTTCAGATCAGGTCACGATCTCACGATTCATGGGCTCGAGCCCCACGTTAGGCTTTGTGCTGACAGCACAGAGCATGCTTCAGATTCTGTCTCTCTCTCTCTCTCTCTCTCTCTCTGCCCCTTTCTGCTCATGCACTCTCTCGCTCTCAAAAATAAACATTAAAAAAAAATGAAAAGTAGAAAATAGATGCAGAAAAAGAATTGACAAAATCCACTACACAGTCCTGATAAAGGATGTCTAAGGAGATCCTATAGCTAACATCAAAATTAATAGTGAAAAATTAAATGATCAGGAACAAGAGGGTGTCCAGTCTCACCATATTGAACATTGTAATGGAGGATTTGTCCAGTGTGATCAGGAAAGAAACACAAGACATCCAGAGTGGAAAGAGTGAGGTAACAGATGACCTGATTATCTCTGTAGAAAAATCCCATGAAATCTGCAAAAGGGCAACTAGTTCTAATTGAGTTTAGCAAGGTTCCAGGATACACGATATACACAATCAGTTGCATTTCTGTATACCAACAACAACCAATATAAATGGAAAAATGACATTTACAATTGTGTCAAAAACTATGAAATACTTAGGGATGGGTGTATCTGACCAAAATGTATAGACCTGTACACAGAAAAACAAAGCACTGCTGAGAGACCTTGAAGAAGGCCTAGCTAAATGGAGAGATCTACCTTATTCATGAGTTGAAAGACTTAATAATGTTAAAATGACAATTCTCCCCAAGTCTGTTGTAGATTTATACAGCCCCAGTCAAAATCCCAGCAGGCTTTTGAAGAGAAATTGACAGACTGATTCTAAAATTCATACAGAAGTGCAAAGAATGTTAAAATAACTTAGAAAAATGAAGAACAAAATTGGAGCACTTCCACTACCTGACTTCCAGCTATTCTATAAGCTACAGTAATCAAGACAGTGTTTTGTGGCTCCAGTGTGTGTTTTCTCCACAACTCACCAGGCAATTCTCCCATTCTCAGCAACACTGACTAGATGTCCTACACATTTAGTTTAATTCTGACACTATTAACCTGGAGATGGCATCAGATCCTACAGTCCCAAAAGACTACTGCCCTACTTCAGATGCCAGTCCCAAGTCTAGGTTTTTACTTGTGCTTCTGACTGGTTATAAAGATTGGAGGTTCCTATAAGCCTCTCTTCTGTTTGATTAATTTGCTAGAGCAGCTCAGAGAACTCAGGGAAACATGTAGTGACATTTACCAGTTTATTATAAAGGATATTATAAAGGATACTGATGAACAGCCAGATTAAGAGGTACATAGGGTGGGGCCCAGAAGTATCCTGAGTACAGGAGCTTCTGTCCCCACAGAACTTGGGGTGCACCATCCTTCAGGGCATGTGGATGCATTCACCAACGTGGAAGCTCCTCATATCTTCTTGTTCAGGAGTTTTTATAGAGCTTAATCTGCACCTTCCTCACTTACCCTTTCTAGAAGTCCAAAGATGGGGCTGAAAGGTCCAACCCTCTAATCATTTGGTCTTTCTGTTCACCAGCTTCATCCTGAGGCTAAGGACTCTGCTCTGTCACCTTATTAGCATGTTCTCAAAAGGGACTCCTGATAAATGACAAGATACTCCTATTGGGAAATTCCAAGGATTTGAGGAGCTCTGCCAGGAACCTGGGACAGAGACCAAATAATTTCTTATTCTACCACGAGCCACCCCAATCTTTGACCGCAGATCCTTTGTAACAAAAAGATCATAACAGTTAACAGATACTGGCACATCATGAGAGTCCTATTCAGTCATTAGTAATCATATCATATGAAAATGTCTGCCAGGGCAAGGCCACTCAGATTTGCAGGCTTCCATTAGATCTTGTAAAGTTTCAAAAGCAGAAGTGGTCTTAAGGTGAAGCCATATATTGCTCTCAGGCAGCTGGTACAACTGAGCTAAGAGATATCTCTTGCTCTGAGCTTCTTTAGCGGTGTTAGTGTTCTCTTGGATTTCACTCATGACATGACCCATTTGTTCATTTCTGTACCCTTAGCTACTATTTTTCTTTCTCTTCATTTATACCAAACTTTTCTACCTCTGGAAGGGACATTAGTTTTGGCCACTGTGTTGATCTAGATTGCAGGCAGTAATACTAGATTAGTACATGTCTCCCACTGAGTCAACTCTCATTCAGAGAGGGTAAGATTACATAGGTACAGAACTAGTGGGCTGTATTTACTTCTGGGCAGTATAATTGCATTCACTTTTAATCCCAATTCTGTCAGATGGAACATCTCCTCTCCATTAGGCTCTGGGGAATTCTGACAAAAATATTTTATTATTATTTACTCTTTTAGGGAGAGAGTGTATGAGAGGAGCAGAGAGGGAGAGAGAGGGAGAATCCCAAGCAGGCTCCATGCTCAGTACAGAGCCCAACTCAGAGCTTGATCCCACAACCCTAGGATCATGACCTGAGCCTAAATCAAGAGTCAGACACTCAACTGACTGAGCCACCCAGGCACCACAAAAACATTTTAAAATACAGTTACAATTTCTTACTTAGGAATCATCCCTGCTTCCAACATGTGTAGTTGCAGCCCTGATCTGTGACCACTGCATCAGGCTGGGAATTTTTAATTTTTTTTTTAAGTTTATTTTATTTTGAGAGAGAGAGAGAGCAAGCGTGCATGTGCGCACAAGTGGGGAGGGGAAGAGAGGGAGGCAGAGAGAGAGAATCTTAAGCAGGCTTTTAACTGTCAGTGCTGAGCCTGATGCAGGGCTCGAACTTAACAAACCTCAAGATTATCACCTGAGCTTAAGTTGGATGCTTAAGTGACTGAGCCACTCCAGTACCCCTTGGGAATTTTTTTTTTTTAATGCTTGTTTATTTTGAGAGAGAGAGAGAGCATAAGCAGGGAAGGGGCAGAGAGAGGGGAAGAGAGGATTCGAAGTGGGCTCCGTGTTGAGAGCAGAGAGCCTGATGGAGGGCTCAACTCAAGAACCATGAGATCATGACCTGAGCCGAAGTCAGATGCTTAACCAACGGGGCCACCCAGAAGCCCCTGGTTGGGATTTTTTTTTTTTTTTTTTTATATTATTATTTTTTATTTTATTTTGAGCTCCTGGGTGACTCAGTCAGTTAAGTGCCAGACTTCAGCTCGGGTCATGATCTCACGGTTCATGTGTTCGAGCCCTGAGTCTGGCTCTGTGCTGACAGCTCAGATACTGGAGCCTGCTTCAGATCCTGTGTCTCCCTTTCTCTCTGCCCCCCCCCCCCCAACTCTGCACTGTCTCTCTCTCTCTTTCAAAAATGAACATTAAAAAAAAATTTTTTTTAAGTTTAATTGATACAGGGAAGAAGAAGAAGAAGAAGGGGGAAAAAAAAAGTATAGTCATTTTACCAGTATCCTCCCTTGGCAAGAATTACATAGCCATACCAGCATCCTTTCCCATTCCCTCTTCTCTGGATCCACCAGAAAAACAGAAGAATATCTAGTGGGGACACTCTTTTTAGCCCCACTCATATTGAGCATGAGCATACTCTCACAAAGGCATGGAATCTAGCTCTTCAGACCTGTTTCTCACGTCTACCCCACCCCGTTTTTATTTTTTATTTTTATTTTTAATTTTTTTTTTTTAACGTTTATTTATTTTTGAGACAGAGAGAGACAGAGCATGAACAGGGGCGGGGCAGAGAGAGAGGGAGACAGAATCTGAAACGGGCTTCAGGCTCTGAGCTGTCAGCACAGAGCCCAATGCGGGGCTCGAACTCACGGACCGTGAGATCATGACCTGAGCCGAAGTCAAACACTTAACCGACTGAGTCACCCGGGCGCCCCCCACCCCCTTTTTAAAACAACCAATATATGAATTGCCCGTTCCAGTTCTTTGAAACTGTTACCCTGAGGAAGATCTCTCTCTGCCCATTGTTGGACATTGGAAGGGAGGAAAAAGTGTTACTCAGCTCTGCCAATTTGTGCCTCAGAGGTTGCAGGAAGAATGTCTAGATTCAGCCTCTGTCTGCATTGCTGCAGTACCCCAGATCGACTCATTTCATGGACCCAGGTGGCTACCTCGAGGGAGCAGATGGGCCTGAAAATTAAACTGATGAAGACAGATTTACAGAAGAAAAGCATACAAATTTTATTAAAACTTCAAAGTTTTATATGTGGGAATCTTCAAACAAGAATGAAGCCCTGAAGTGACCAGAGCAGGAAGCTTTTATACCTTTTAGATAAAGAAACAAATTTGTGAAAAATTGACAAGACAAAGATGTTTTGGCTAGGGGTAGTAAATGGTGAAGAAGTGGCTAGGAAAATAAGAGTTAGTTAAATACAGTTTGTTTGTACAGATTCCTCAGCCCCCGATTCCAGGTCTCTGGTGATAAAATATCTTCCTTCTTCCTGGTACAAGGAGGGTGCCTTTCACATGGGCGTTTTATGACCTATTTCAGGGAAGGAGGGTGAGGGAGGGAAGTCAGAGTAATCTTCCTGCTTCTGCTGTTTTCTCAAACATCTTTAGCTTAGGATAGTCAATATGCCAAGAAGCCGTGTTTTAGGGCAATGTGTCCTGAACTCCATCAACATTATACACTGTAAAATATGTTCCTTGATCAGAAGAAATGACAGTCGGCTGTCCAAATTTGTTTCAATGTCTTATGTTTTGGTTGCTCTATAGCATTCTAAGCATTCATATCTATCACTGTCTGAGCAAAGCCCAGTCCAGAGTCAATATCTACTTCTGTCAAGACCCATCTGTATCTCCCCAGGACTACCAGTGCTAGTCTGACTTGCTAGCTATGATCAGGGCCTTTCCCCCCAGGGAATTTGCCACATAGCCATCTACAGTGTCTGTCTCCTTTGTTGGCAGGCTGAACAGTTCTTGCTGGCAATTTGTGCCTCAGAGATTGCCATATGTCTACATTCAGCCCATATCTGCATTGCTGTAGTATCTCCATATCCACTTATTTCATGGACCCATGTGGCCACCCCAGGCAAGTTCTTCTGCTGGTCTATTCCAGTTATCTTCTGAACCTACAAGGAGTTCTGATGGGCGTAGAAATGTCCTACTAGAATGCACTCTTCAGATTCCCACAGTGATTTCCATAGGGCCATGTCTCATACGAGAGACATGTTCAATTCTGTTCCTATTGCCCTTGTGCCCACCCGTATGCTCAGGCCATTGACCACTGCCCTCAAGTCATTAAAAACCCAAAAAGAGCCTTTTATCACTTTTCAATTCTTTAATCACTGCTGGGAAAACAGCATGCAGTTCAGCTCACAGAGCTCATTTGCTTTTACCTTTTTTAGTCAGCGTGCTGGCCTTTCAAACAGGATGTTTTCTGTTCACCTTGGAACTACTGTCCACAAACCAAGCAACTCTTTGTCGGCTAGTGGACAGCTGTTTACAAGGTACTGTCCAAGTGATGATAGAATGTAGCAGCTCCTTGTGCAGTTTCAAAGTGGGTCCTAGGGAGAAAGAGTCTTCCTGCCCATGATTATACCCTCCTTGCATTCCCCAGGTAGCATTATCCTGTATAAACAATTTCCATTTCGCTAGGGAACTCTCCTAGCACTGCCATCCCCATTAGAGTGTTTCTCTGACATCACCCAGAACACCATGCATATTTCAGGTTTTAAGATCATTTTTTAATCCTTCTGTCATAAGGTAGCTTCAATTAATGTCAGATAGCAAGGTAGTAAATGCCTCTTGGTTGGAAATTCTCTAGTCCAATGCCCCAGTCTGTTCTTCACATAAATAAGGCACAGAGAATTTGTCCCTACCAGCACTTCAGCCTATATTCTACACTGCACAGGCTTGAGAAACCTTCTGGTACCCATTTAGCATGTCTACTTAACATTGCTTGAAGAATAGATTTACATGCTTTCTGTTTTACAATGTTAGGTAGGAGTAACATTTCCTAGTCAAATAAAATGTCCATCCTTATAATACAGTCAAGTAAAAGAAATACAATCACTTTACATAAAGCCTACTCAACCATACCAGTTGTCCTACAAACTTTTAGTTTAATTCTATTACATTCCTGACTGTAGCCTTCATTAGGACTTCATCCACAGATTTTGACTTTATATTACTAGGTAGGTGAAGTGTTCCCTAGCGAGACATAATGCTCATTCCCATAAGACATTCAGGCAAAGGAAACACAGCTTCTTTATGTAAAACCTGTTTAAACATTCCACCTTTCATAATTCCATCAACCCATACATTAAAAAAATTTTTGTTTAATATTTATTTATTTTTTTTGAGAGAGAGAGCGCGAAAGACTGTGAGTGGGGGAGGGGCAGAGAGAAAGGGAGACACAGAATCTGAAGCAGGCTCCAGGCTCAGAGTCCAATGTGGGGCTCGAACACACACACTGTGAGATTATGACTTGAACCAAAGTCAGCCGCTTAACTGAGCCATGCAGGTGCCCCTCAATCCACACATTTTTTATTTTCTCTCGATCTAATTATAAGCCCACATTAGGGCTTCACCAGTGGATTTTGGTAACTTTTCCGTTCCCTGACCAATTTACCCAGTCTTACCTGAAAGGCTTTGAGTCCCCAGTGAGGGGTCATGCCAAGGAATCCTGGCCCTTTTATCTTGATTAATCTGCGTAACCACTGCCACAAGCAGTTGCTGGTAAGGTTTAGATCCATCTCTAAATTCTGTTGGCAACTTTTACCTTTAGTAACTGATTGCAGCTCAGCTGCTACTCCATATCATGGTGAATACCTGGCTACTCTGGAATCAGAGGTTTTTCATCCCTCTTTTATCTTTTCTCTTCCCAAACCACATATTTTTATGAGCTACAGCCATTATAGCAAATCCCATTTCTTTTTTAATTTTTCTTTTTTTTTTTTATTCTGAGGGAGAGAAAGAGCACATGCGAGATGGGAGAGGCAGAGAAAGGGAGAGAGAAAATTCCAAGCAGGCTCTGCATAGATGGTGCCAAACCCAATGCAGGGTTCGAACTCATGAACAGCAAGATCATGACGTGAGCCAAAAGAGTCAGATACCTTAACCAACTAGGCCACCCAGGCACCCCTCAAGCCCCACTTCTGACATCAATTCTAACACGTGTTTTTTCCACACTCCACCAAGCAGTTTTCCAGTTCTCAGCAGACAGCATCTGTGCATACTACAAATTGAATTCAATTCTGACATTTACCTGGAGACAGTGTCAGATCCCATAGGTTAAGGGTTAGTCCCACAAGACTGCCTTCACTTCAGACACCAGTTGCAAGTCCAGGCATAGAAATAGGCAAAGGTTCAGTGGACCAGAATAGAGAATACAAAAATAGGCCTAGACATATATGGTTGATTAATTTTTGACGTAAGTTTAAAGTGCATTCAATAAAGAAATGATAATCTTTTCAACAAACGATGCTACAACAAATCCAGCTACAACCACTGGATCTCTGGATGCAAAAAAAAGTGAGGAGTGCTTGGCTGGCTCAGTTGGAAGAGCAACTATTGATCTTGGAGTTGTGAGTTTGAGCACCACATTGGATGTAGAGATTACTACAAAAAATAAAAAAATAAATAAATAACTACTTTAAAAAAAGCCCCACTTTAGGCATGGAGCCTACTTTAGGAAAACAAAAAGTGAGCTTATTCTACCTTGGACTCTATATAAAAATTAACTCTGATTGATTGATTGGGTGGTTGTGACCTCTACACCCAGAGTGGGGCTTGAACTCATGACCTCAAGGTCAAGAGTCTCATGATCTTCCAACTGACCCAGCCAAACACCCCCCAAAATTAACTCTTAATTGATCATAGGCCTACATATGAAACAAGAAACTATTTAAAAGTACTAGAAGACATGCCTGGGTGGCTCAGTCAGTTAAGCATCCAACTCTTGATTTTGGTTCAAATCATGATCTCACGGTTTCATGAGTCTGAGCCCTGTGTCGGGCTCTGCGCTAAGTGGAGCCTACTTGGAATTCTCCCTCTCTCTCTGCCCCTTCTCCACTCGTACTCTGTCTCTCTCAAAATAAATAAACGTTAAAAAGAAAAAACAAGTTCTAGAAGAGGGGCACCAGGGTGGCTCAGTGGGCTAAGTGTCTGACTCTTGGTTTCAGCTTAGGTCATGATCTCAGTGGTTTCTGAGTTCAAGCCCCGTGTTTGTCATATTCTGCACTGACAGTGCAGAGCTTGCTTGGGGTTTTCTCTCTCTCTCTTCCTCTGCCCCTCCCCCTCTCTTGTGCACGTGCTCTGTCTCTCTCTCAAAATAAATAAATAAACAAACTTTAAAAAAGGCTCTAGAAGAAAACAAAAAATCTTTGTGACTTGATGTTAGGCAGATTTCTTTTTTTTTTCTTTAAGATTATGTTTTTTAAGTAATCTCTACAATCCAATGTGGGGCTTGAATTTACAACCTGGAGATCAAGAGTTGCTTTCTTTACCGACCAAACCAGCCAACCACCCTGCAGATTTCTTAAATATGCACAAAAGCATGATCTACAAAGGAAAAAAAAATAGCTAAATTGCCCTTGATCGAACTTAAGGACTTCTGTTCTTTGAAAGGTACTGTTAAAAGAATCAAAAGCCAGTATACATATTGGATCAAAGTATTTGCAAATCACATGTCTGATAAAGCATAGGTATTCAAAACTTTTATAAAGAATTCTCGGGGCACCTGGCTGGCTCAGCCAGGGGAGTGTGCGCCTCTTGATCTTGGGGTTGTGACTTTGAGCCTGTGTTGGGTGTAGAGATTTCTTTTTTTAAAAAAAATTTTTTTTTTCAACGTTTTATTTATTTTTGGGACAGAGAGAGACAGAGCATGAACGGGGGAGGGGCAGAGAGAGAGGGAGACACAGAATCGGAAACAGGCTCCAGGCTCTGAGCCATCAGCCCAGAGCCTGACGCGGGGCTCGAACTCACAGACCGCGAGATCGTGACCTGGCTGAAGTCGGACACTTAACTGACTGCGCCACCCAGGCGCCCCTGGGTGTAGAGATTTCTTAAAAATAAAATCTTCTTTAAAAAAAAAAAAAGAAAAAGAAAGAAAGAAAGCTCTCAAAACTTAATAAGAAAACAATACAAGTGAGGAGAAAATGGACAAAAGAGTTGAACAGATCCTTTACCAAAGAAGATTAATGGATGGCAAATAAGCACATGAAAAGATGTTCAACATCCTTAGGACAGACATATATATCAATGCATTAGAATTGAGAGTCCAGAAATAACCCCCCAAATTGATTTTTGACATGGGTGCTAAGACAATTTAATGGGGAAGGAGTCATTTTTTCAACAGTGCTGGGAAAACTGAGTAGGCACATGTAAAAGAAGAATCTGATTCCTTACTTCATACTGTATATAAAAATTAACTCAAGGGGCGCCTAGGTGGATCAGTGAGTTGAGTGCCCGACTTCGGCTCTGGTCACGATCTCCCAGATTGTGAGTTTGAGCCCCACATCGGGCTTGCTACTGTCAGTGCAGAGCCCACTTTGGATCTTCTGTCCCCCTCTCTTTGCCCCTTCCCCACTTGCACACATTCTCTCAAAAAAAAAAATTAAAAAAAAAAAAAACATTAAAAACTAACTCAAAGTAGATTCTAGACCTAAATGTAAGAGCTACATCTACATCTACATAAGCATATAAAATTTTTAGGAGGAAAACAGATATAAATCACTATAACCTTGGATTAAGCAGTAGCTTCTTAGGACACCAAAAGCTTAAGTGACAGAAAAGCTAGTTTAATTGGATTTAATTAAAAAAATGAAAACTTTTGTGCTTCAAAGGACACCATCAAGGAAGTGAAAAGACAATTTACAGAGGACACCATCAACAAAGTGAAAAGACAATTTACAGAAAGGTTGAAAATATTTGCACGTTATATATCTGATAGAGGGACATGTTTTCAGAATATATAAAGAGTTCTTACAACTCAATGATAAAAATAACCCAGTTTAAAAATGGGCAAAGGACTAACTAGACTTTCTACAAAGAGATCATGTGAACGGCCAATAAGCACATGAAAAGAAGCTCAACATCATTGGTCATTAGAGAAATACAAATTAAAACCACAATGAGGGGTGCCTGGGTGGTTCAGTCGGTTAAGTGACTTTTTTTTTTAATCTTTCTTTTTTAATGTCTATTTATTTTTGAAAGAGAGACAGAGAGTGAGTAGAGGAAGGGCAGGGAGAGGGAGACACAGAATCCAAAGCAGGCTCCAGGCTCTGAGCTGTCAGCACAGAGCCTGACACAGAGCTCGAACCCACAGACCACGAGACAATGACCTGAGCCGAAGTCACGTTTAACCACCTGAGCCACCCAAGTGACCCAGGTGTCAGACTCTTGATCGCAACCCAGGTCATGATCTCTGGGTTTGTGGGTTTGAGCTCTGTGCTGTCAGTGTGGAGCCTGTATGGGATTCTATCTCTCCCTCTCTCTCTGCCCCTCCCCCACTCGCTCTTGCTCTCTCAAATTAAACAAACATTTAAAAATTAAATAACACCACAATGAGACACTAGTTTATGCCTACTAAAAAGGCTGCCTATAAACAAAAAGATGGATGATGGCAAGTGTTGGCAAGAATGTGAAACAGCTTTCTCATTCATTACTGATCAGATTGAAAAATTGTACAGCCATTTTTGGGGCGCCTGGGTGGCTCATTCAGTTATGGATCAACTCTTGATTTTGGCTCAAGTCATGATCTCATGGTTTGTGAGTTTGAGCCCTGCATCAGGCTTTGAGCTAACAGTGGGGACCCTGTTTGAGATTCTCTTTCTCTCCCTCTCTCTTTGCCCCTCCCCCAGTTTCTCTCTCTTTCTCTGTCTCAGAATAAATAAACATTTAGAACAATGAAAAAATTATGCAACCATGTTAGAAAACAGTTTGATGATTTCTTATAATGTTAAGCACACATTTAGCATTTGCCCAGCATTCTAAGTATTTCCTCAAGATCACTGAAACAGAAAGTCCACAAAAATACTTATGTTGGGCTCCTGGGTGGCTCAGTCAGTTAAGCATCCTACTTTGGCTCAGGTCATGATCTCATGGTTTGTGAGTTTGAGCCCTGCTTTGGGCTTTCCATCTCAGTGCACAGTCTGCTTCAGATCCTCTGTCTCTCTCTCTGTCCCTCTCCTTCCCTCCCCCTCCCCTGCTCATGTCCTCTCTCTCAAAAAATGAACATTAAAAAAAAAAAAAAAGATTAAAAAAAATAAAAATACGTAGTATAGTCAATGCAATAGAATATTTACTTAAAATACTTAATACTTTATTTTTTTATTATTTTCTTCTTTTTTTGAGAGAGAGAGAGAGAGAGAGAGAGAGAGAGAGAGAGAGAGAATCTCAAGCAGGCTCCATGCCCATCACAGAGCCCAACATGGGGCTTGAACTCACAACAGTGAGGTCATGACCTGAGCCAAAATCAAGAGTTGACACTTAACTGGTTAAGTCACCCAGGCACCCCTGTTTATTTTGTTTTATTATTTTTTTTAATGTTTATTTGTTTTTGAGAGAGAGAAAGACAGCCGGGGAGGGGCAGAGAGAGAGGGAGACAGAGGATCTGAAGCAGGCTCTGCACTGACAGCAGAGAGGCTGATGTGGGACTCGAACTCACAAAATCTGAGATCATGACCTGAGCTGAAGTCAGACACTTAACTGGGCCACCCAGGCACCTCCTAATATTCAAATTTTAAAAATACTTTAAAAAAAAACAAAACACTACCACATATACATAGCAATATGGACACATCTCAAGTCAGGCTGAGGGGTTGAGTTCCAGCCCTGCATGGGGCTCTTTGCTGACAGCTCAGAGCCGGGAGCCTGCTTGGGATTCTGTGTCTCCCTCTCCTTCTCTGCCCCTCCCCGACTCGTGCTCTGTCTCAAAAATAAACATTAAAATAAAAATTTTTAAATAAGCCATGCTGAGCAAAAATAGACTCAAAAGAATACATACTGTATGGTCCTATTTACTTGAAGTTCTAGACCAAGCAAAAGTCAATATCATAGAAATTAGAGAAGTGGTTGCCTAGGTGAGGCTGCAGAGGAGATTGCAGAGGTGCACAAGGAACCTTTTTTTTTTTTTTATTCTATATTCTGATTGTGGTGGTGGTTACACAAGTGTATACATTTGCCAAAACTCATCAAATTATAGATTAAATTGGGTATATTTTACTGTGTGTAAATTATACTTTAATAAATATGACTAAAACTAAAAATACTTTTAAAAGTGGTATATATAAAAAGAAGAAATACTTAAAAAGAAGGCAAAGAAAAAATTTTAAAAGAAAATTACGTGTACAATATGAATGCCATTAAATTTTTTTTTAAATATATAGGAAATGCATAAAAGTGTAATGGCACCTATCTTACCTATGATTTGGGATCAAACAAGTTTTCTTTTCCAGATTGTCTATGCTTTAAGGTTATGATTTTTATTTATTTATTTTTGGTAAAAAAATGGTTTATCCATTTCATTTTTTTGGTGTAAAACACATGGGAGAAACCTATTCAACCTAGCCAATCAACATATAGCCTTCCACATGGAAAGGTACTTTTATCAAACTTTGAGTCTAAGAACATACAGATGTTTCTTTTCTTTTTTTTTTCTTAAGGACATGCAAATGTTTCTTTTACCATGTCTAAAGTAATTGTCTATGCTTTTCCATATAACTGTTTTAAAATTTCCATATGCCTCCATTATTTCATCTGTCCCAGTTAAAGTATAAGGAAAGGAGGAAGAGGGTTGGTTTAAACGTCTAAGTTTTCTACTGCCCTTTCTTTCCACATAGAGACTTGTGGATGTGAGGAACCAATCCCCCCACCCATAGCTGTGGTAGCCTTGATAAGAGAACCATATATATATGAATATGAGAATTGTATATATATATGAATTAGAGAATCATTGTTATGTGTGGAGCCTTGCAGTGTAGACATAACATCATTACAGAAGTATTTATCAAGGTTTAGCATGTATTAGTAGTCAATAGCAAAAATAGCTCAAATTTTGGGAATGCAAGCTGGTACAGCACTCTGGAAAACAGTATGGAGGTTCCTCAAAAAACTAAAAATAGAACTACCCTCCAACCCAGCAATTGCACTACTAGGCATTTACCACAAGGGATACGGGTGTGCTGTTTCGAAGGGACACATTCACCCCAATGTTTATAGCAGCACTATCAACAATCGCCAAAGTATGGAAAGAGCCCAAATGTCCATCGATGGATGAATGGATAAAGAAGATGTGGTGTGGGGCGCCTGGGTGGCACAGTCGGTTAAGCGTCCGACTTCAGCCAGGTCACGATCTCGCGGTCCGGGAGTTCGAGCCCCGCGTCAGGCTCTGGGCCGATGGCTCAGAGCCTGGAGCCTGTTTCCGATTCTGTGTCTCCCTCTCT
>NW_024412388.1:42708415-42761188 GCF_014898765.1 Herpailurus yagouaroundi
TATATATATATATATATACACACACACACACACATATATATATACACTTATACACACACACACACACACACACACAATGGAGTTTTACTTGGCAATCAAAAAGAATGAAATCTTGCCATTTGCAACTATGTGGATGGAACTGAAGGGTGTTATGCTAAGTGAAATTAGTCGGAGAAAGACAAAAATCATATGACTTCACTCATATGAGGACTTTTAGACACAGAACAGATGAACATAAGGGAAGGGAAGCAAAAATAATATAAAAACAGGGAGGGGGACAAAACAGAAGAGACTCATAAATATGGAGAACAAGCAGAGGGTTACTGGAGGGGTTGTGGGAGGGGGGATGGGCTAAATAGGTAAGGGGCACTCAGGAATCTACTCCTGAAATCATTGTTGCACTATATGCTACCTAATTTGGATGTAAATTTTAAAAAATGAAAAATAAAATTCAAAAAAAAGAATTAAAAAATAGCTCAAATTTTAAGTGACAAAAAGAACTTTTTTGTGTGTAGAATAATTTTTTTTAAGTGTTTTAAGAAAAGCTCTTTCTCCTCTTTCAGCCTCAAGGTATTGCAGCATGCTGATTGAGGAAGGAGGATTGCAGCATTTATACAACATCAAAGAACACGAACAGACGGATCCCCATGTCCAACAGATTGCTGTGGCCATTCTAGACAGCTTAGAAAAACACATTGTGCGCCATGGGAGACCACCTCCCTGTAAAAAGCAGCCCCAGGCTAGACTAAATTGATAGCCATAAGTAATTGAATAACTGAATCACAGGAATCCTTTTTGTGATAGGTTCATTTGGAATATCTTACCCTCTGTGATGTTTTAGGGGTTTCTATGACAAGAGTCATAAGATCAGTTTGGGATTGACCGTGTAAAGTACTGCCCATGTGAACAGTCTCTAATTTGTCTTGTGATTTTTAACTTCTGAGGCAAGAAGGATCTCTTCCTTCATCATTGCCTTTTAGGAAATTTTCCACATCTTTCCGTGTTTGAACTTACCTGTGCTTGAAATTCTACAGTTTTATGATAAAGTTTGCACGAACCCTTAAGCCAGACTTTTCTGATCTTAAAGTCCCTTCCAATCAATTTGCAGCTTCAGATAAGCTGTTAACCTGATTTCTGGCACTGCTTCAGTTGTAAGTTTTATACTGCTTCTGTATAAAATGGCTTTCTTCTCTGTGTACCTTTTATAAGATGTCCTTCTTAGTGTGAAAGAGCGGAAATCCAAGTCCTGTTTGAAAGCTACTCACCAACTGGAGCCTGGGTGGATGGCAGAAAAAATATATTGGAAAGAAAACTATTAAGGGGGAAAGAAATAAGGAACTAGAGAAAGGTCTGCTCTTACAATACAGTTTTTAAACTGGGACAGGCTATCCTGGAGCCCACCTCTTCTGAGGCAGTAAGCAGTAGCTTATTCTTCATATTTATTCCTGGAAGCATGGGCTGCTGCTTCCTACACAGACTGCTGGTTACTCTCTAGAAATATTTCCCGGGACATCACAGTGTAAAATATTACAACATTCTGTGTTAAAGATTAATTGTCTGAATCTCTATAAGTCATACTATTGTGAAAATGTGAATTTTTATAAAATTGTCTCTTGTTAAAACTGAGCATTATTTTCCCTCTATTTCAAAGTCATTTTATTCAGTGACATAGAGACTACACACGGTATTACCTACTCAGTTAAATACACTTAACAACAGTAAATTTTGTCACAAGAAGTTAAATTTTCTTTCTTTCTTTTTTTTTTTTTCAAAATACATGCATCTTAATGTTCTCATGTTGGAGAAAGATGTCCACACCTCACTGCCAAAAATGAATGAGAAGCATTAGACTGTTGTTAAATACAATGGTTCTAGATGTAGCGTGTAAAAGGAAATATTTTTTGATGGGTTATTTTTTAGACAATTGCCTTTCCTTTTGAGATACCCGTTACAGCAGAGTAAAGAATCAATTATCATTATATCAATAATGGCAGCTGGGAGGCAGCAAGTCACCAAGAAATTTAATTTCCATTTAAAATTTTAGTTTGTGAATAAGGTTAATCACAATTTCAGATGACTGCATTTTTTTCCATAGATGGCTAAACTGTTTTCAATAGAGATTTAAAATGGTATGTTTAAATTATGGTGATTATTCAGAGGCATTTTTATTTAGAAAAGAGCTGGCTTATTAGTGTGCTGATAGCATTTTTGACATACATATTTCATACCACTATCACAAAAATCATACTTGAATTATTTCATACTCCTTCGCAGGGATGAAAACTTAAACTAAAAGAAAATAGTTATTTAGAACCATTAAAAACCATATTATATTGTGGATTACTTCTGACTTAATTGGTTTAAGGAATTTTTATAGGCACAAGATAAATTTTCACGGATTGTCTATTTCAGGGGAAATGGAAGATTCTTTTAGCTTTCCCCCTTTTTCCTAGATTTTAATGTCTAAGGCAAAATGTAGAAAATAGGCCGGCCTGCACTAGCTTGGAAATCGCTAGCTATTTTGACTATCTCCAGGCCTCTTAGCTTGTATAGTTAGGGAAAAGCCTGTTTGAGAAGTTTGGCTTCAAGTGTCTCTTCTGTCCTGTTGAAGCAAAAGTATGTGTTCCTTATTAGGCTAGGCTTAGGTTTTTATCTTTACAAATTGTTTTCAGAAATAGCTAACAATGTACAGAAAACAATAACTCCCTTCATTGCTCAGAATAACTTGATAGATGAAGACTTAAAAATATTGAAAATTAGTTTTAAATTTACTACTTTGAACATTGGTAATGGTGGGATATTTCTGAGTCTTAAAAGCAAAATAATTGCTCACATCCCATATATAAAAATTGTAGTGCCTTTGTGGTTGGGATGGTTCTTAAAATTGTGTATCTAACTAAGGCACAGAATTGTCTGTAAGGTCTTGAATCTGGCTAAAATATAGTAGATGTATATATTGAAATTATGAGGCATAACTGGCCTGTGTCTACAGTTGGAATCTATTAATTAGGCCTATCTTTTACATGCGTATAGTAGAATGTAACAGTACTTGGTGCCTTCAAGGGTTCAAGGGTTACCTCTTCAGTGGCTTAGAGGTGCTGTTTCAAGCACAATTTAGACTAGGGCTGAACCACTCATTGCTCAAATCACTGGTGCACTCAGATATTGTAAAATATCACTACATCAGTCCACAGGCAGCAGCAAGGTTTAGATCTACCAAAGGAAATGGAATTAGACTTTTTAAGAGTATAATGATGCATGTTGGTATCATTGAGTAAAACAAGAACAGTCTAAAATTAAAGCAGAAATCAGGCATCTTGTTCTTTACATCAAATAAGTTTTGCTCGTGGTCTTTACACTCTAAAAAATCATTTTTTCCTTTTGGCAGTTGAAAAGAAACATAAATCAAGTAGTAATAAGGGGTTAGTTAACTCTCTGGCCAAGGACTCAGTGGTTACTGATCTTAATTGAGGATTTGAAAAATTGTATCAGACCCACAGTTCTAGGAATTGACCTTAAATACTGCTGCTCTTTACCCCTGGACAGAAATGCCAGTTAGTGGCACTAGTCAACTTAATTACCTAAGGTGGAGGTGAATCACCATAAAAGGGTGCTATAGGAATTGAATTTCATGACCTCTTTTGTTTGCAAACTTCAAAGATTCGTGTTTAAAAACATCAAATCTATCAAGCCTAAGAAGTTGTTCTTACTATTGAGACCTTTTGAGTTGGCCCTTTTCCTCCCTAGTCACTTTCATTTAGCTGTATGTTTAATTATGCCATGTGTCAAGATAAGATTGGGCCTTCTTCTAGCCCTTTGGAGCACGTTTTAATGAAAATATATTTTATGTTCTCAGTTACGATACATTAATGAACAATGGTTTTGGCTTAGTGTTTTAAAGTGCATGGCACCCTTGTAGAACAACCTGCAGCCAATACCTGAGACTGAAAAGAGGTCATGAGTAGCAGGGAAAACCCACCCCTTTCCTGCCCTCTCTAATGCCATGTTTACAGTATTTGTTCATTGCGCAACTTTTATTTTGGAATAAACAGTATTATTAAACTGAAGGTGTAAATTAAAGGCAGTATCATAATGTCAGCTGATATGGGCAGTTTTATCTGTATGTTACTTATTTGGGAACTTTATATGGATAGGGCCTCAGAGTAGTGTTCTAAGGCAGCCTGTAGAGAAGTTTGCAAACTTACGGTTTCCCTCTCGAATCCGTTGTAGCAGTTTCAAATGATTGTGTGGATATTGGATGTTTAACCTTTACCATTTGCTTTGTATCGACACATTTTTCATTTTAAGTGTTAACTCATGTACTGTTTACTTTAGGAATAATGCAAATCCAACCTTCATCCAGTGATGAGAATAGCAGTATGATAGGAATTTGCTCAATGTGCTTTAAATGAGTAATTGCTTTATCTTTTTTAGTATCTGATAGACTTTGCATGGCACGGTACACTCCTAATTATGCATTCTTTAGTTTCCAAATCTTAACCTAAGACATTCTATATTAACTGATGGGTAGCCTGAGAAAGAGCTTTCTCTGACTGTTTCTCCCCTCAGCCAATATTTTTGGGTAAATTATGGGAAAGTCAATGCTATTTCTCATTTCTCTGGATGAAGCGAAGTTCATTTGGATGGCACAACCAAACTTTAGAGCTAGATAGAATGGCTATTAAGAATATTTAGAAAATCCAAATTTATCAAAATTACTCTATGGAAAATCATACATCTAGTTCATTAATACTATTAGCGTAATTTCGAACTTCCTTTTGGGGAAACTGTTCAAATGGGTTCTTTTAAGCTTATTTTAATCAGCTTAGAAGCAAGAAGCTACTTAGCTAATGAAAGCTGAGATACACTTTCATAAAAGCAAGAAATTGTTGAAAGCATTTTTTTCTTTAAAAAATGGGATGATGTTAATGTCAAGATTTATACTGAGGTAATCCGCAAGAATAAAATTTTAAAATCTTAAAATCCTTGACTTTTGTAGAATTCCCACTGTCAAATTCCCACGGACTTATGAGAGAAAGGCTATCTTTTGCTTAAATTTCGATGGAAGAGTTTAATTCCTTTCAAAGAATATGAAAAATTCATTGGGAAATGTAATGTGTATACATTTCCAAGGCTCTCAAATTCTCTGGACTGAAGGCACTGTTCTCACTGTGGCCAGATGAATGGGAGTGTTCTGTACATGAATCATGCTATATTTTAAATCAGGACATCACTTAGGTATTAATGTTGTGTGTACAGAGTTTTGTTTGGGGAATTTTTTTTTTGCCTAAATAAATGTTATAAATTTTATGTAAAGCGTGTCTTGTCTACTTTATTTCTAGACTATTTGCTTTAATGCAAGATATAGACTCCGTAGTTATTAACTTGTAGCAATGGCTTACCAGTGGTTTTATTGCACAAGTTTCTAGTACTGGATGGAACTCCATTCATTCATTTCATTAAATACCTGTGCTAGGTACTGTTTAAGTGTTGGAGTTTATATAATTTATAAATCCCTCAGGAAACTTACAGTTTTGTGGGGAGGAAATATTAAGCATAGAAATATTATTTTAAATTGCATTACAGGCCAGTCCATAGTGCTTATTATAGAGGCACAGAGATCACAATCCAAACTGGGCACCCATTACACAACCCCAAGAAGACTTCCTAGAGAACATAATATCTGGGTTGACATTCATTCACACAACTATTGAGATAATTAACTGATATAATGTATGTTAAGAGTATTTAATGAGGGAGATTACCAAAAAACAAGGTTTAAGCCAGAAAGAAGCCTTAGTTATTTATTTCAGTTTCAGAAACTCATTTTGTAGTTGAAGAAACGGTCTTAAATAAAACGAGCTTGTCTGTCACACAGGAAGCCAGTGACAGACTGTGCGCTACAATTATTTCCAGACTTCCAATCCAGTAGGCCTCTCCTCCCCACCACATTGTTACATAATAGCATGAGATTTCTTAGATTTTAGGCATTATGTGATTAAGCATCAAGTGAATGTTACAGAAAAGAATGCACCAAATGGTCACAGAAGTGGAGATTGTCCCTGAGGATGATGTTCTAGGGCAGCGTTAGTGTTAGAATGCTATAGAATCGTTAATGAATGGTCAAAATAAATACGATTGCTTCACTAATATACAAATATGAGATTAGCTGTGTTAGGATGACAGGTTTTTTTTTTTAAGTTTTATAACTTCAAAAAGGAAAAATTGTAAAACCTTACTCCACCCTTCCCCCTCCCTCACCCTTTGTCACAGTTTTTATTATGTAGATTGACCCAATCTCTCTTGACTGAATTCCTCCTTTCTTCCCATTATCCTTCCATCCTCTCTTCCCCACTAATCTGCATTTTAGGAGTCCAATGAATTGTTCTAACTCCATTAACTCCTTGAATTGAGAGGAGGGGATGAATGGTAGAAACCATGAGCACTCACATTAATTATTTTTGTTCTTATAATTTAAGATTCTAATGCAGTCTCAAAATTTAGTCTTTACACAGGCTCCAGCCTATGAAAGAGCAAGTCCTAGGCTGGGAGTACCCACAGTGAGCTCTTAGCTTTCAGAAGTAAGCCTTTAGAACAAGTTTGGGGAAACGACACCAATAGCCAGATGCTGCAAACGAATGGCTTACTCCCATGCCTTCAGTAAGACAGCTGCTCAAAATCATCTTGCAATGACTCAGTCAAGGACCATCTCTAATGAGTAGCCCTTCTTGACTTGGGATATGACTACTAACAGCTAAGAAGAATAGCAAAAACTCTTAGCTCAGGTGCCTGGGTGGCTCAGCACCACTTTGGGCACAGGGATTGGAAGACAAAACAAAACAAAAAACCTTAGCTCTCCTGTCATTTCACATTAATATACATTATAAAAGGAACAATTTTCAATTACATACCTAGAATGTGATTGTCATATTTGAATATGGAAATTAAAGGGTTTCCAAAAACATATTTTACCTAATTCTCAGTCTCATCAATTTGGCCTTAAACAAAACCCTTCAAAACTGCCGATACTATGAATGATGAGCCAAGTACTGCATTTAACTCTCAAATATCTTGTAAGGAAAGATAATTATTCCCTACCTTTACAGATGAAGGGAAGCCTAACGAGATCAAATGACTTGCCTCAAATCATAAGATATAGAGGAACTTGTAGATTAAACCTAGACACTGTTTTGACACTAGTATCTCCACTATTTGTAGAACTTTTGCTATTTTGTAAAGTTAGTACTAATGATTTTCAATGCAAAGCAAAGGTATAATCAAAATCCCTTTGAAACTGATTCATGAAATAAAGCACATTATTATTAGTGGATATTAGCAGTGGATTTAAAGATTTCTCCTTTAAAGACCTATGAGACTAAATCAACCATAATTTAGGTTTTGGGGTCAATCAATTAACACTATATGCCAAGTACTATTGGAAGGGGTCTATAATTTCAAATACTACTAGTCACTCGATAGATTCCAATGACTGACTTGGAATTCCAATGTAACTGGAAACTATATCAAGGTAAGCACTCTGCTAAACCTTTTTATGTGTATTTTCTCAGTTAAGCCTTGCAACAACCTTATAACAACGGTGACAATTATTCCATTTTATGGATACAGAAATTGTGAGGTATTAAATAACTTTGCCAGGGTCACAGACTATTAGGTGTCATAGTCACGCATTAAGACTCAGGTCTGTCAGGCTCTGAAATCTGTGCTCTTAGTCACTGTGCTATACACAGGAAAAATCCAATTTAACCATTAATGCCAATCTCAAATCCAATTTAAACCGTTCCTGTTTAGGGCTGCTTACACTTTGTGCTCCTTTGTGGTTCCAGTTCCTTTCTTTATTTCCTAGGCAGGCTCTTTCCATAACAAAGGTTTTATTGCTGATCACAATGGGAGAAATAAACCAAAGCTAACAGACATAGATATGGGTAAATCACAGATGTTAATAGCTCATCTTTGTGTGCTTCCTTAATGCCCAGAAAGAGACAAATACTTGCTCAAAGTCACAGACCTTTCCCTTAGAAAGCATCCTATCTATTTGAAAGCCAAAAATAACACATAGGGTAGAAGTTCTATTAGCTTTTAAGTAACTGCCCAAAGGAGAGGTGAAGTGGAATTTGAATTTAGGCTTTTTTGACATCAAAGTTCATGATCTTTCCTCTATACTTCAGGTCCATGAGGCTTAAGAGATTTTATAAAATTCTTAAAGAATGTCAACCGTGATTTAAAGAGATCTTGACTACAGTTTTCTAATTTCATTTCAAAGTTTTATTTCTTTATTTTGTTATTTTTAAAGATATATTTATTAAGTTTATTTATTTTGAGAGAGATAGAGCATGTGAGGGAGAGAGGGGAAGAAAGAGGGAGAGAGAGAGAATCCTGAGCAGGCTCTACGCTTCAGTACAGAGTCTGATGTGGGGCTTGCACCCATGAACTGTGAGATCATGACCTGAGCTGAAACCAAGAGTCAGACGCTTAACTGACTGAGCCACCCAGGTGCCCTATTATTATTGTCTTTAAGTAGGCTTCATTCACACCTAGCAAGGAGCCCAACATGGGGCTTGAACTCACGACCCTGAGATGAAGATATGAGCTGAGATCAAGAGTCAGATGATTAACTTGTGGGACCCAAGGAATTTAACAAAAACCCCCTACCCCTGGACAAGCAGAGCAAGACTAACTCCATTTTATGCTACACCCACCATCCCATGTATAACCCCCACCTACTTATTGCTTAAGACACTCCCCCACCCTAGTCAAGCCGCAGGGCACACCCTTACTGGAAACCGGCTCATATAGGAACGAGGAACCTCTAACTGCCAAAGAGTGTAAACCCCGCCTTTTGCCCTCCAAACTTGCGTGCCAATTCTGACCAGAGTGATAGGCTAGTTCAAACAGTTACTATAGGGTAAATTGTAATTCAATTGGCCACCTGCGTGTGGACTAACATGACTATGCAACTTTCTGTGTGTGTTACAATCTCATTGGCCACTGGCCCCTATAAAACTGCTACACCTCTTAACCTAGGGGTCCAAGTCCCTGCTCCACTGTGTCGGGTATACTTGGGCCCAAGCTCGAGCTTGCAAGTAAACCCTCGTGCGTTTGCATCGGAATTGGCTCCTTGGTGGTCTCTCGGATTCGAAATCGGGGGCATTACAAATTGACTGAGCCACCCAGGTGCACTGAGAAGTTGAATTTCTTTAAACTTCTCAGTTTATCTACATCTGCACAATCCTTCCCTACCTTTTCTTCAGAGTTGGCAGGAAGAGAGTAGGGTATGTCAGTGAAGGCTTTGTAGAGGAATTGACACCTAAGTGAGATTAAAAGGATCAATAGAAATTAGGTGGGGGGAGGGGGTAGAGTGAACAACAACAAGTGTGCAAAAGTACATTTCTGGGGGCGCCTGGGTGGCTCAGTCTGCTAAGCTTCCGGCTTGGTTTCTGCTCATGATCTCACGGTTTATGAGTTCGAGCCTGGCATCGGGCTCTGTGCTAGCAGTGCAGAACCTGCCTGGGATTCTCTCTCTCTCCCACTCTCTCTGCTCCTGTCCTGCTCACACTGGTGCATGCTCTGTTCGCTCTCTATATTTAAGAGTCTCTTATGTTTTGTTCCCGTTAGAGCACCATCTTTAAGAATTTTTTTATTCTTCATGAGATGGGAGGTTATAGGAGAGTTTTGTTTAGAAGGGTGACATGACCGTTTAAAATGATCACCCCATGGGACACCTGGGTGTCTCAGTTGATTAGGCAACCAACTTTGGCTCAGGTCATGATCTCACGGTTTGTGAGTTCAAGCCCCGTGTGGGGCTCTGTGCTGACAGCTCGGAGCCTGGAGCCTACTTTGGATTCTGTGTCTCCCCCTCTCTCTGCCCCCTCCCCTGCTCACACTCTGTGTCTCTCTGCCTCTCAATAATAAATAAACGTTAAAAAAATAAAATAAAATGATCACCCCAGCTCCTGTTTTGAGAATAGATTTCAGTGGAGCAAGGGTAGAAGCTGAGAAACCAGATAAGAAGATCTTGTAAAAATCCAAGCGGGGGCGCCTGTGTGGCTCAGTTGGTTGAGTGTCAGACTTCAGCTCAGGTCAGGATCTTGCAGTCTGTGGGTTTGAGCCCTGTGTCGGGCTCTGTGCTGACAGCTCAGAGCCTGGAGCCTGCTTCGGATTCTGTGTCTCCCTCTCTCCCTGACCCTCCCCCATTCATGCTCTGTCTCTCTCTCTCTCTGTCAAAAATAAATAAACATTTAAAAAAATAATTTAAAAAAAATCCAAGCAGGCAATGACAAGCCGTTGGCCCAGGGAAGAGGTAGAACATAGATAATCTCTAGATATATTTTGAAGATAGAACGAAGGGTTTCTTAAAAGGTAGGATAGGTGATATAAGAATAAAAAACAAGGGGGCACTTGGCTGGCTCAGTTGGTAGAGCATGGGACTCTTGACCTTGGGGTCATGAGTTCAGCCCTAATGTTGGACCAAGAGCCTATTCTTAAAAAAGGAGAGAGAATAAAAGAGTTAAAAATGATTTCCAAGATTTCATAAGCAACTGAAAATGAAGAAATTGCCACATATACTGAAATAGAAAAGACTGGCAAGAAAAGCAAGTTAGGGGGAGGATATCAAGAGTTTACTTTTGGACACATTAAGGCTGTTTATATAACCAGGTTGTCTATATGTTGAATAGACAGCTGGGTATGAGTCTGAAGTTCGAAAGTGAGGCATGGGGTAGACATAAAAAATAGGGATACATCAGCATATAGATTGCTTGCAAAGTGATGAAACTAGATAAAATCCCCACAAGTAAAAGAATGGATAGAGGAGAGGTATACAAGCACTGAGTCCTGGCATACACAAAGAAGTAGAATTCTGAGTGATGAGGAATCAGGAGGATGAGAAGGAGCAGCCAGTGAGGTAGGTGGAAAAGAGAAAGAAAGAAGAAAGAGGTTGGGGGCGGGGGGGTGGGAGGGGAAGAGATGTATTCTGGAAGCTAAATGAAAGTATTATTTATTTATTTATTTATTTATTTATTTATTTATTTATTTATTTATTTATTATTTTTTGTGAATGTATTTTAGAGAAGAAGAAATCACTTGGGTCAAATGCTGCTGAACAGTCAAATAAGATGAAGAATGAAAAGTGCATTTATCAACTTGACAAGAACTGTTTAGTGGAGTGGCCAGGGTGAAAGAAAATGGTAAGAGACACCAGGTACAGACCACACTTTAGAGAGGTTTTACTGTAAACAGAGTAGAAGAGATGGGGGGGAGTACGTTGTCAAAAGTTTAAAAGTAGTAGAAAAACCAATGAATTACCCAAGTAGTGATTAGTATAAGTTTCTTGTGCACACCAAAACCCTGCAAACCAAGAGCACTCAAAACCAAGAAATGGAATGAGGCTCAGGGGTTATAAAGCAGCTTATATAGTGAGAAAGCAGTGATTACTCTTCACAGTGGTTGGTTATAATATTAGAGTTGTCTTAAATGATAAGGAATTGATTACTGGTTACCTCATACCAACCTTAGGAAACAGTTTAAGTTTTGCTTATTATTTTCAGAAGCATAAGCAAGAAATGACCCAGGTTAAGTTAGCCTTGCAAAATAAATTAAATTAAACTTTGTACAACTAACTGTTTTTTTCTGTTCAGGGAATTTTTGAGGGTGGTCTCCATTTGTTTTTGACTTTTACAACCTGAATAATTAAGTCAAAAGTATTTTTTTTGTTTTTAATTATGGAAAGAGTATAGGCTTTTTTCTTAATGTTTTTTTTTAAATTTATTTTTGACAGAGAGAGACAGAGCATGAGTGGGGGAGGGTCAGAGAGAGAGGGAGACACAGAATCCGAAGCAGGCTCCAGGCTCTGAGCCATCAGCACAGAGCCCCATGCGGGTTCGAACTCACAGACCGCGAGATCATGACTTGAGCTGAAGTCAGACGCTCAACCCACTGAGCCACCCATGCGCCCCAGTATAGGCTTTTTTTTTAATTTATTTTTTATTTTTTAAAAGACTTTATTTTTGAAGTTATTTATTTATTTATTTATTTATTCAGAAAGAAGGAGAGAGAGCCAGGGAGGGGCAGAGAGAGAGGGAGAGAGAATCCTAAGCAGGAGTTCGAGCCCATGAACCATGAGATCATGACCTGAGCCAAAACCAAGGGTTGAATGCTTACCCACTGAGTCACCCAGGTGTCCCTTAAATATTTTATTTTTAAGCAATCTCTGCACCCAACATGGGGCTCAAACTTAACAACCCTAAGATCATAAGTGGGAGCATGCTGCACCCACTGAGCCAGTCAGGTGTCCCTCAGCTTGTTTATGTGCTGGTGTCAATGATCCAAGAAAGGGGACAAATGATAATTCAGGAGAAAGAAAGGATGTTGCTGGGTGATGTCTTTGACTAAGCAAGAGGGGATAAGATCTAGTGGACAAGTCCAAATACAGGAGCTGACCTTAGGTAAGAGCAAAATAGTTGATAGTAATAGGCAGTAAGGCAAAGACAGTTTGCCCATACAGAGAGGTGGGTAGTTGTTGATGGTGAGAACTTAGGATGCTCTTTTTTAAAATTTTATTTTATTGCTTTTCTTTTTTTCAGTAAAACAGGAAGCTGAGAATATGTTTGGAGGAGGAGGTGTTGGAAGTTGGAGGATAGAGAAGTTATGAAATAATAGTCCACTGAAAATAAACTCCCAACATTGACTGGACTGGGAGTTAGAAAACTAGATTTTGATTCCCAGGTTTTCTGTTCATCACGTGGATAAAATTTAACTTGTCTATTCAATCTCTCAGGTGTTCAGTTTCTCTGTGGGTAAAATGGAGATACCTACTGTAAATAACTTTTTAATGTTTATTGTTTATTTTTGAGAGAGACAGACAGGGGTGGGGGGGGGGAAGGGCAGAGAGAGAGGGAGACACAGAATCTAAAGCAGGCGCCAGGCTCTGAGCTGTCAGCACAGAGCCAGACAGGGAGCTCAAGCTCACAAGCAGTGAAATCGTGACCTGAGCTGAAGTCAGACAGTTAATGGACTGAGCCATGCAGAAGCCCTGGATTTTTTTTTTTTTTTAATGAGGATTAAATAAAAGAATAAATGTGAAAGGAAAGCATTTTGCAAAGTATTTGTACTTGAAAAATAACTAACTTTTGAATCCACTTATTAAGGACTTGCTATGTGTCAAGCATTATCATAGTTTTATGTATGTTATCTTATTTAATCTTTACACACCAACCCTGGGCGCTAACACATTCTTATCACATTTTACTGATGGGGATGTTGAACTTCAGAGAAATTAAGAACTTTGCTCAAGGTTCACAAATTAGTAGATGGCTGAGGAGGCATTCCAATCCAGGGTTCAAATCTAAGGCTCATACTCTTAAGAACTACCCTTTTCAAGACATATTTTTACTTAAATTAGCTGAAGTGTACTAATTTACTGCTTTCAGAGTTTCTTTCTTGGAGCAGGTTATAAGGATTTTCTTAGTACCTTGCAGGTCACAAGAAAGCTGAGTAAAGGAAGTCAGAAGTGTTTTTCATACTTGATTCATTCAATGTCGGTAGGAGTTGGATCAACAGAGAAGAGTGATAAAAGAGAGGTGTTGTTACCACAGTTTTAGGAGAAAGGTCTTTAAAAATATATTTTTTAAAGTATTTATATCTATATATCTATATCTATATCTATAGATATATATATATATTCTAGGGGTGCCTGCCTGACTCAGTCAGTAGACCATGGGACTCTCAATCTTGGGTCCTGAGCTGAAACCCCACGTTGGGTATAGAGAGTACTGAAAATACATAAATAAATATTCTATTTTCCAATTTCACAGGCATACTCTCGAGTGGGCATACTCTAGAGTGGCTACAGCAGTGAGGTATCAACCCCTGAGGTGTGGGTTTAAGGCAAGTTGGTCTCAGAGGCGTGAGTAGGAGTTGGGTGAGCGCTCTCTGTGGCGTTGGTGTGCCCAAAGGAGGACGGTTGGGCCCTGATAGGGTGGGGTGGTGGTCGGCACGGGTAGGCGAGGGGCGGGCCGGCCCCGGGGGCGGGGTCTGCGGCGGTCCGGCCTCCGAGGGAGGGGGAGAGGCCGCGGCGGGCGCGTGCGCGTGGTCACGCCGGGCGTTTCAAAACCCCTGCGGTCCGAACGGTACAGCGTGATTGCTGCGTGCGCTGCCCGGGAGCGGGCGCTCCTCAGCTGCCTCACAGCGAGGTTCGACCCTTTCTCTCGCGGGATCCGGGTCCGCGCTCGACGCTCGCTCTCTCCTGCCGCCCCGCCGACGGGGGTCGCCATGGTTCACTTCTTGCACCCGGGCCTGTCGCCCAGGAATATCGTCCCTCCCGACGCTCAGAAGGATGCCCTGGGTTGCTGCGTGGTGCAGGTGAGCACCGGGGCGGGGACGCGAACCTCGGCGGGACGCCGCGCTAGCCAGGGAGTCGTCGGGGACTGTGCGAAGGCACTTGCTGGTTCGTTTGGCTGACGTGGGGTAAAGTCTGAAGAGTGAGCCGAGGCTGGGCTCCTGTCGTCGCTGGGGAAGTGCACGCTGGAAGGGAGTTTTCTGTCCCGGGCGTCCCAGCCTCTGGGCCGAGCGCTCTGACCTGGCGCCGCAGCGTTCAGGCTCGGCGAGGGCGAGTCCCGCCCCCCGGCTGACCCGAGGGCATCTCCTCTTCAGGTCTGCGATTCTCATCTGTGGAGGCAGCCGCCGTTTGCTGAGTGGTGTAAGCTCGGACGTAAACTCTCTAGGCTTGGCCGGCAGTTGACGGTGGCGCTTATTATTGTCATAATGAACCCAAATGCCCCCGACCTCGACCGTACTGCCACGTGCATTGTGGACGTGGTACTCCATAGAGACTGTGACCCAGCAGTCCCTAGTACCCGAGGCCTGTGCCCCGGAACTCTAGCTGGAAGCCGCTCGTGCGTCCGGCGAGGGGGTGGGGGGACTAGAACCCCAAGACTTGATATTCTTTAAGTTCACGTGTACCTCCTTCCGCCCTCCCACCACGGAATTCCTATTAAACTACACCTACGAAAATGCAAACCAAGAGAGTGTATTTTCTGCTGTGTGTTAAGTATCGCGTTTCTAGAGTAATCCGGTTATCTCTAGTCTTTTGTATGCATTGATAGTCTCCATTTTTCTGTGGTCTAGGGCAGTTGAGAACTCTAAAGGTTAGTTGATTTGCTTAAGAACCTGAACTTGACTTCGGGTGTTCTGGGGTCAGATTCCACATTCTACAACGCCCCAAGGGCCACGACTCTTACAACTCAAAATCCACTTAAGGCTCAACCTAAAATATGGAGGGAAGGAAACGTTCATTGAGGTTGTACTTTACGTGCAATACCTTGTTGGAAGATTGTTGTGCCCTACAACGATCTGTCCTGTACTTCTCTGTACTCTGTTGGATTCACTTTTAATGCTGCTATATAATTTGTAAATTTGTTTGTAGCAAATAGAAAAGCTGGGTTTTTAAGCATGTACTATATAGCACAGTATCTCAAGCACATTTTTTGTTGACGCTAATTGGAATTGAAACAAGATTTTTCCCTAGAAATCAAACCAACCCATTTTCTGCCTGGTTCCATAGTGTACTGCATACATTCGTTTTCTTGGTAAGATTTTATTTTCAATTAATCTTGAAAATTAACACATTTTCGCTTATATATATTTTCCCATTTATGTCATCTTTAATTTTATTTAGTAATGTGTTGTAGTTTTTGATAATAAAGGTCTGTGACATATTTTGTTAAATTCATCCCTATTTTTGATACTGTAAAAATATTTTTGAAAAACAATGCAAAGAATTTTTTGGTGTATTGCTCTTGTATCCTGCAATCTTGCTAGATTCACTTTTTTTTTAAAGATTTCTTAAGATTTTCGTCACAGTTATGTCATCTGCGAATAAAGACAGCTTAACTTTATTCCCTTTTAGTCTATGCTTTTTTTTTTAAGTCTATGCTTTTTATTTCCTTTTTCTAAATTGTATTTTCTCTAGAACCTTTGTAAAATGTTGAAGTGGTGAGAGTAAACATCTTTGTATTCTAGATCTTTCACCTTTAAGTATGATACTGGTTAAAGGTTTTTCTATAGATGCCCTTTATCAAGTTAAGGATGTTTTCTTCCATTCCTAGTTTGCCAGGAGTATACTTAAAAAAAATATTTTTTTTTTTATGTTTTTATTTTTGACAGAGAGAGAGAGAGCGCGCGCGAGCGAGCATGAGCGGGGGAGGGACAGGAGAGAGAGGGAGACATAGAATCAGAAGCAGGCTCCAGGCTTTGAGCTGTCAGCACAGAGCCCGATGCAGGGCTGACCTGAGCCGAAGTCGGACGCTCAGCTGACTGAGCCACCCAGGCGCCCTTGCCAGGAGTATTTTTAAAATCATGAATGTGTGTTGAATTTTGTCAAGTGCTTTTTCAGCATTTATTAAGATTATATGTTTTTGTTGTTTTTCTGTTAATGTGGTGGACTTTCTAGATTGTGAATTTAACTTTATACATTTACATCTAAACCCCACATGGTCATGATGTATTGTTTTTATATACCACAGGATTTTATTTGCTGATATTTCGTTAAGTATTTGTATGCCCCGTGTTTATGAGGGAGATTGCTCTCCAGAGATATTTTATCTAGTTTTAGTATCACGATAATGCTGGCCTCAAAAATGAATTGGGAATTGTTCCCTGTTCAATTTTTTTTCCTATTCAATTTTTTGAGTTTGTGGAGGATAGATATTATTTTTTGCCTTTTAAAAAATTTAATTATTTCTTTTGAGTAAACTCTGCCCTCAATGTGGGGCTCAAACTCATGACCCTGAGATTATTTCTTCCTTAGATGTTTAATAGCACTCATCAGTGAAGCCACTGAAACTAATTTCTTTGGGAGAGCTATTCATATACTTCATTTTATGTTTTATAAAAGCATCAATTTATCGAGTCATAACATTCCTAAATATGTATGCATTTATTAATAGATTATCAGTTTTTGTAGTTATTTAAGTAATTTGCCTATTTCATCTGAGTTACCAAATTTATTGGCAAAATTGTTCATAGGATACCTTTTTGTCATTTTAATTCTTATAGGATCTGTAATGATGTTCCCTCTTTTGTTCCTGGTATTGGTGTTCTCTCTTTTTACTTTCTCTTAGTCTTTGTATCTAGGGATTTAATAATTGTTAGTCTTTTTGAAGAACTAACTTTTGGTTTTGATTTATATCCATTGCACATCTGTTTTCTCTTATTTCTGCTTGTATCTTTATAATTTCTTATGTTTATCTTTGGGTTTAACTTACTCTCTATCTTTTTAAGGTGGAAATTTAGGGCATTAAATTTATAAGTTGTTTCTAAATTTTTTTAAATGTTTTTAAATTTATTTTTGAGAGAGGCATAGCACGAGTGGGGGAGGGGCAGAGAGACAGACAGACAGACACACACACACACACACACACACACACACACACACACACAAAATCTGAAGCAGGCTCAAGTCTCTGAATTGTTAGCAAAGAGCCTGATGCGGGGCTTGAACTCATGAACCTTAAGATCATGACCTGAGCCAACGTTGGACGCTTCACAGACTGAGCCAAGAACCTTAAGATCATGACCTGAGCCAACGTTGGACGCTTCACAGACTGAGCCACCCAGGTGACCCTTACATCTTGTTTCTAATACAAACATTTCCTCCAATAGTGCTTTGGTTAATACCCATAAACTCTGGTATATTGTTCACAATATTTTCTAATTTCCATTATGATTTCTTCTTTGAGCCATGGGATGTTTAGAAATGTATTGCTTCATTGCCAAATAGTTGGGGATATTTAACATATCTTTTTTTTTTTTTAAGGGGGGGAGGGGAGAGGGAGAGAGAATCCCAAGTAGGCCCCTCACCCAGTGCAGAGTCCTTCACGTGGCTTGATTCTAGCACCTGAGCTGAAATCAAGAGTTGGGTGCTCGACCAACTGAGCCAGTCAGGCACTCCACACATCTTTTTTTTTTTTTAAATTGACTTCAAACGAGGGGCGCCTGGGTGGCTCAGTCGGTTAAACGGCCGACTTCGGCTCAGGTCATGATCTCGCGGTCCGTGAGTTCGAGCCCCACGTCGGGCTCTGTGCTGACAGCTCTGTTCTGTGATTCAGAACAGGCCGAATCTGAAATCAGCCTGCTTCAGATTCTGTGTCTCCCTCTCTGACCCTACCCCATTCGTGCTCTGTCTCAAAAATAAATAAACGTTAAAAAAAAAAAATTGTAAATTGACTTCAAACATAATTATTGTTAGAGACCATACTCTATGACTTTAATCCATTTGTATACATATATTTTAAATGTTTATTTATTTTTGAGATAGAGAGCACCAGCATGGGAGGGGCAAAAAGGGGTGGGGAGACAGAGGATCCAAAGTGGGCTTTGCACTGACAGTGGTGAGGCTTGAACTCAGGAACTGTGAGAATCATGACCTGAGCTGATGCTGGACACTCATCAGACTGAGCCACTCAGGTGCCCCTTAATCCATTTACATTTATTGAGATTCGTTTTATGGCTCAGATATGATTTATCTTGGTGCACACTTATGTGCACTTAAAGATATATATTGTACAGCAATATATATGGGTTTTATCTATGAATGTCAGGTGAAGTTGGTTGATAATGTTAATTTTCTATATTCTTACTCCTTTTCCAGCTCCTTGTTTTTTATCAGTTGTTTGAAGATGAATGTTCATTTCCAACTCTGGATTTTTCTTTTTATTCTTTGAGTTTGCTTCATGAATTTTGAAGCTGTTAGTAAGTGCATATACATTTAGGAATTACGTCTTCCTGATGAATTGATCCTTTTATCTTTATGTATTCTGGTAATAGTCTCGCCTTGAAGTCTTTTTCTGACATTAATATAGTTAACTCCGTTTTCCTTATGATTGGTATTTGAGAATCCTGTATGGTTGTTCATGTTTAAAGCACATCTCTTGTAGAAAAGGTCTTTTATTCAGTCTGACAGTCTGCCTTTTAAATCAGAGTAAATGTGATTATCAAAGTTGTTGGGTTTAAAGTCTGCTGTGTTGCTATTTGTGTTTTATTTGTCCTGTTTGTCATTTTGTTTCTTCCTTTCCTGACTTGAACACTTTTCAAGTTTCATTTTATCTCTCCTATTGACTTGCTAGTTCTGCTTCTCTCCTTTACCTTCTTCCAGTCTTTCCCCCCTCCCCCCTTCTGTCAGTCTTTAATGGTCACTCAAAGGTAGCAGTTTTTAAAGTGTGGATTAAGGACCTCTGTGGTCTTTAAGGCCCCAATTTCTTTCTTTTTTTACATTTATTTATTTTTGAGAGACAGAGACAGAGCATGAGCAGGGGAGAGGCAGAGAGAGAAGGAGACACAGAATCTGAAAGCACGCTCCAGGCTCTGAGCAAGCTGTCAGCACAGAGCCCCATGTAGGGCTTGAACCCGTGAACTGTGAGATCATGACCTGAGCCAAAGTTGGACACTCAACTGACTGAGCCACCCAGGCGCCCAGCGTGGAATTGGGTTTTTAACTTCTTTTATTTCTAAATGAATTAATACAGGTTTTAAAGATTTCTGAGTTTTAACTTATGTAGTAACATGTTGATAGATAGAATCCAGTTTTTAAGAGTATAAAGTGGTCCTAAGACCAAGAAGTTTGAGAGTCACAGCTCTGGGTTTTAAAATACACATTTGACTTGATCACATTCTACTTTAAAATATATCAGTTTAGGGGCACCTGGGTGGCTCAGTTGGTTAAGCATCCGACTTCAGCTCAGGTCATGATCTCACTATTTGTGAATTCGAGCCCCACATCTGTGCTGACAACTCGGAGCCTGGAACCTGCTTCAGATTCTGTGTCTCCCTCTCTTTGCCCCTTCCCCACTCAGGCTCTGTCTCTCAAAAATGAATAAACGTTAAAAAAAAATTTTTTTTAAATATAGCAGTTTACCTTAAAACAGTATTCTTTGATTTTTTTTCCCTTTTGTTTTGTCCTTGGTGCTAGTGAGATAATATACCTCTTACTTCTCCATGTTATAAATTGCACAATTTATTTCTTTATTTTTGCTTTGATCAGTTATTTCTTAAAGACATTAGGAAATAAAAAAGTTTTTTTCTTTATCCACGTTTCCATTTCCATTACTCCCTTTTTCTTAAATCCCAAATATTCATCTTCTTTCCTTTTTCTTCAGCTTAAAGAACATTTAACCTTTCTTATAGTGTAGATTGGTTGGCAACAAGTTCTCTCTGCTTTTTGTTTGAGAATATCTTTATTTCAGCTTTATTTCTGAAAGCTATTTTAATTGTACTTAATTTTTTTCCCCTATTGTACTTTTTTGGGAAAGATTTTGTTTTATTAAATTTTTTTAATGTTTATTTATTTATTTTGAGAGCGAGAGAGCAGGGGAGGGGCAAAGAGAGAGAATCCCAAGCAGGCTTTGCACTGTCCCTGCAGAGCTGGATGTGGGGCTCAAACTCACAAACCTTGAGTTCATAACCTGAGCCAAAATCAAGAGTTGGACACTTCACTGACTGAGCCACCCAGGCACCCCTCAACATAAGAATTTTTGAGGAACACAGTCTATAGCAAGGAGTGAGGGCTAATTTTAAAGGAGTGATTTGGGGGACACAGCCCAAGGCAACCTTAACAAATCATTAACAAGTCTTAACAAATGTTAAGAATCTTGATGAGATTAGTGGAATCTTTATGAGAGAATGGAGGGAGATTTGAGACCTGGAGACACAGGGAGGAAGGCCATGTGAAGATGAAGACAGAGATCATTGTTGCTGCCTCAGTTGGGGAGAGCCAGGAGCTTCTACAAGCTAATAACAGTTTTTCCCTTGAGCCTTCAGAGGAGAATGGCCCTGCTCTCAGGGGACTTGTTTTCTGGACTTCTGTTCTCCAGAACTGTGAGAGAACAAATTTCTGTTGTTTTTAGCCATCTCGTTTTTTTTTCTCAGTCTTTATTTAATTTATTTTTTTATTTTATTTTTTTTTATTAAAAAAAATTTTTTTTAACGTTTTATTCATTTTTGAGACAGAGAGAGACAGAGCATGAACGGCGGAGGGGCAGAGAGAGAGGGAGACACAGAATTGGAAGCAGGCTCCAGGCTCTGAGCCATCAGCCCAGAGCCTGACGCGGGGCTCGAACTCACGGACCGCGAGATCGTGACCTGAGCCGAAGTCGGCCGCCCAACCGACTGAGCCACCCAGGCGCCCCTTAATTTATTTTTTTAATTTACATCCAGGTTAGTTGTAATATAGTGCAACAAAGATTTCAGGAGTAGATTAATGCCTCTTACCCATTTAGCCCATCCCCCCTCTCACAACCCCGCCAGTAACCCTCTGCATGTTCTCCATATTTAAGAGTTTCCTCTGTTTTGTCCCCCTTCCTGTTTTTATATTATTTTTGCTTCCCTTCCCTTGTGTTCATCTGTTGTGTGTCTTAAAGTCCTCATATGAGTGAAGTCATATGATTTTTGTCTTTCTCTGACTAATTTTGCTTAGCATAATACCCTCTAGTTCCATCCACGTAGTTGCAAATGGCAGGATTTCATTCTTTTTGATTGCCTACTAATAGTCCAGTGTGTGTGTGTGTGTGTGTGTGTGTGTGTGTGTGTGTGTGTACACACCAAATCTTCTTTATCTATTCATCCATCGATGGACATTTGGGCTCTTTCCATACTTCGGCTATTGTTGATAGTGCTGCTGTAAACATCGGGGTGCATGTGCCCCTTTGAAACAGCATACCTGTATCCCTTGGATAAATACCTAGTAGTGCAATTGCCGGGTCGTAGGGTAGTTCTATTTTTAATTTTTTGAGGAACCTCCATATTGTTTTCCAGAGTTAGTCATCTCATTTTTTGTGGTAATTTTAGCCACACTAGGAAACAAATACATGTTCTAACTTCATTCACCTCCCTTCTGTCTTCTTTGAGAGTTTCATGTTGTCAGAACCAAACTGACAGCAGGGCAAGGGAATCTGTTCAGGAGATCTGCTTTATTCCAGTAGAGAGCAGGGTAGAGAAGATTAAGGAGTGAGTCTGGGTAAGAGGTAGGTGGCAAGTGCTGTAGTACAATTCTGCTTACATAAAGTTTACAGACATGGAGAACTAAGTAGTATACAAGATAATGATTGCCTCTGGGTGAAGGGATGGGAAATAGCATCAGAAAGGGACTGCAAACATACTGGTATATTCATTTTAAGCTATGGGATAAATACAAAAGCGTATTTTAAAAATATACTTTATATTATATTTTATTTTTATATTTGAAATGTTTTATAAATTTTCTTTAATTTTTTTAATGTTTATTTATTTTTGAGAAACAGAGAGACAGAGCATGAGCAGGTGAGGGGCAGAGGGAGAGGGAGACACAGAATCTGAAGCAGGCTCCAGACTCTGAGCTGTCAGCCCAGAGCCTGAAGTGGGGCTCGAACCCACAAACTGTGAGGTCATGACCTGAGCTGAAGTTGGTCATTTAACCGACTGAGCTACCCAGGTGCCCCTGAATGTTTTATAAATTTCTAAATATCTTTTATGTGGATTTAGTCTTTAGTATACTATATTTTTATTTTTGTTCTTTTTAAAAAATGTTTATTTTGAGAGAGAGCAAGAGCAAGTGCACAGGGGAGGGGAAGAGAGAGCAGGAGAGAGAGAATCCTAAGCAGGGTCCTCGCTGTTAGTGCAGAGCCCTGTGCTGTGCTCAATCCAACAAAATGTGAGATCATGACCTGAGCTGAGATTAAGAGTCAGTGCTTAACTGATTAAATTAACAGATTAAGTGCTTAACAGATTAAGTGCTTGACTGACTGAGCCACCCAGCCATCCCTACTATGCTATATTTTTTAAATGGGGCTGTCATGTAGTAATATGGCAAATAATGTTAGAAAATCTTAAAACTAAATATTTGGGATCAAATGTTACAAACATTTGCAAAGTAAGAGAAATCCCCAGCACCCCCACCTAATCCAGATAAAGTGGAAAACATCACTGTAAGCAGACCCTAAATCTTTGACATTTACCAATATCAATAACTTGGGATTGGAGGCTAGGCTTTTGCCAAAATCTGGGAGGGAATTTGAGTGGACACTGTAAACTGTAACTATATATATATAATATAAACTAATATGGGCTAACAAAGGCTGGCTTTACTTTAGTGAAATGGTAGATCTAAAAAAATTTGCTTATGGGAAAGGGAAATGGGGAAGGCTGTCAGTTTTGGTGTGGATTTTGAGTAGAAAGATACCTCTTTAAAATTTGCTACTGGGGTACCTGGGTGGCTCAGTCAGGTATCCAGCTTTGGCTCAAGTCACAATCTCGCGGTTGAGGAGTTCAAGCCCTGCATAAGACTCTGTGCTGACAGCTCAGAGCCTGGAGCCTATTTCAGATTATGTGTCTCCCTCTCTCCGTACCTCTTTCCCCACTTGTGCTCTTTCTCTTTCAAAAATAAATAAACAAAAAAACAATTTGCAGGTTGCCTGGGTGGTGCAGTCAGTTAATTCGTTCGACTTTGGCTCAGGCCATGATCTCAAGGTTTTTAGTTCGAGCCCAACATCAGGCTCTCTGCTGACAGCTCTGAGCCTGGAGCCTGCTTTGGATTTTGTCTCTCTCTCTCTGCTCCTCTCCTGCTCGCATTGTGTCTCTGTTACTGTCTGTCTCTCTCTCTCAAAAATAAATAAACATTAAAAAAAAAATTTGCTACCATAGGCTTGTCTTCACACACATTCAGGGTTTTTTGTTTGTTTGTTTATTCTGAGAGACAGCACAGCTTGGGAAGGGCAGAGAGAGACTCCCAAGCAGGCTCCACACAGTCAGTACAGAGCCCAACGTGGTGCTCAGTCTCATGAACCACAAGATCATGACCTGAACCAAAATCGAGAGTTGGACACTTAACTGACTGGGCCCCACATTTAGGGTTTCTTGCTTGGTTCAGGAAATCTATAGTTGAGAAATTATCAGGGTGAGCCTTGGTAATTCCCCTGGGGTAACCATAGTTTTGCAGAATCTCTCTGATGTGAACATCTTTTTTCTTCTTCTTTTAAGTTTATTTATTTTGAGAGAGAGAGAGTGCAAGAGAGAGAGAGAGACAGAATCCCAAGTAGACTCCACGCTGTCAGTGCAGAGCCCAGTGTGGGGTTTGAACTCATGAACTATGAGATCATGACCTGAGTGGAGATTAAGAGTCATATGCTTAACCAACTGAGCTACCCAGGCGCCCCTGTGACATGTCTTCTACCCAGGCCTCATAGGAGTCCAGTAAATAAAATCCCATTAAAAGTGCGTTCACAATCTTAATTTATGAACCATGAATCTCCATGAGTAAAATTCAACAGAATCAACAACAGGATTACATTCCAGGAAACTTAAGGAAATGGATTATTAAAACACTATAAGTATATTTAAAAGTAAAGATATAAAAGATGAAATAAGTCATGAAAAAAGAACAATATACAATTAGACTATGAAGAAATATATACCACTAAACAAAGAGATAGTGACCTGGGAGATGTGTGGAAATTACCCACATGAAGTATAATCTCCATTTTCCCATGGGCCTGTAAACCAATTCTGGCTTTTAAGACCTAAGTAGAAGTCTCCTGAGACTCTTTCAGGGAATCTTTTTGCTTCCCTCAGTCTTTTGGACATGAATTCTGACCTGGGGAGTTGGAGCAACTAAAATTTTGGGAATGCAAAATGGTAGATCCATTTGGCAAGAACAGGTTGGCATTTTTCTTTTTTTAATTTTTTTTTTTAAACGTTTATTTTTGAGACAGAGACAGAGCATGAACGGGGGAGGGGCAGAGAGAGAGGGAGACACGAATCAGAAGCAGGCTCCAGGCTCTGAGTCATCAGCCCAGAGCCTGACGCAGGGCTCGAACTCACGGACTGTGAGATCGTGACCTGAGCTGGAGTTGGACGCTTAACCGACTGAGCCACCCAGGCGCCCCGGCACTTTTCTTATATAAAGTTAAATACAGACTAGTAGGAAGTGTGGAATCCCAGGGACCCAGGAATCCCATTCCTAGGAAACTACCCAAGAAAAATGAAACCCAGATTCACATAAACTTACATGAATATTTATAGCAGCTTTCTTCAAAACTGTCTAAAACTTTTTTTTTTCAACTTTTTTTTTTTTTTTGGGACAGAGAGAGACAGAGCATGAACGGGGGAGGGGCAGAGAGAGAGGGAGACACAGAATCGGAAACAGGCTCCAGGCTCTGAGCCATCAGCCCAGAGCCTGACGCGGGGCTCGAACTCCCGGACCGCGAGATCGTGACCTGGCTGAAGTCGGATGCTTAACTGACTGCGCCACCCAGGCGCCCCAAAACTGTCTAAAACTTTAAATAATACAAATGCCCTTAATGATAAAATTGTGGAACATGCGGTATAATACTTCTCAGCAATAAAAAAGGAACTAATTACAAAAACACAACATGGAAGAATCTTGAATGCTTTATGGGGAGTGAAAGAAATCAGATTCAAAAGGCCTACATATTGAATGATTCTATTTATATGACATTTTGGAAAAGGGAGAACTCTGGGGACAAACACAGATTTGGTTGCTTGGGGTTGGTGGGAGTGATTGTCTACAAAGGGACATGGGAATTTGTGGGTTATAGAACTGTTCTCTATGTTTATTGTGGTGTGGCACATGACTATGCATTTGTTAAAATTTGTGAACCTAAGTACACCAAAAAGTAATTTTTTTTGCTATATGTAAATTAGACCTCAATTAAAACACACACACACACACATACACAGAAATGAATAGGAAGAAAGTGATTACAGTAGTCTCCCTTTATCTGAGGTTTCACTTTCTGTGGTTTCACTTACCCTAAATCAACTGTAGTCCCGAAGTAGGTCATCGTTTGTTTTATTTTATTTTATATTTTTAACGTTCATTTATTTTTGAGAGAGAATGTGAGCAGAGGAGGGGCAGAGAGAGAAGGAGACACAGAATCTGAAGCAGGCTCCAGGCTCTGAGCTGTCAACACAGAGCCCCACGTGGGGCCTGAACTCACAGACCATGAGATCATGACCTGAGCCGAAGTCGGACACTTAACCAACTGAGCCACCCAGGCACCCCTCAGGTCATCTTCTCTTGGCATATTGTCAGAAAATCATTAGTAGTCTAATGCTGCTTCACACTGCCTGTGGCATTCACCTCACTGCTTTTCATCATGTAGCCATTTTATCATTTCATATCCTCACAAGAAGGATGAGTACAGTACAGTTAAGATATTTTGAGAGACAACATTGATATAATTTATTACAGTATATTGTTAATCTCTTACTATGCCTAGTTTATAAATTAAACTTTATTTTAGGTATGTAGAGGAGAAAACAGTCTGTATCGGGTTTGGTACTGTGGGCAGTTTTAGGCATCCACTGGGAGTCTTGGAACACATCTTCTGTGGATACGTGGATAAGTGGGGGACTACTGGATAGCATGTGAACTTATTGGAGAAATTTAGTTATGAAGAGGAGTAACTGAAGAGAATGTGGGTTTCTGCAGAAGGTGTTTTTGTTTTTAAGGTATATAGCAGAACAAATTATATGTTAAGAATGATCCATTTGAGGACACTCTGAAGATGTATGCATGAAGAAATGATAGGAGGGACCAAGACAAGGGGGGATGAAGTCAGTCAGCACATGTGGAAGTGTTGGGCTTTGCAAGGAGGTACACATTTTCTTTTTTTGTTTCTTTTTGTTTTTAAAGTTTATTTTTGAGAGAGAACACACACAAGCAAGGGAAGAGCAGAGAGAGAGAATCCCAAGTGGAGCTTGAACTCAGGAACCATGAGATCATGACCTGAGCTGAAATCAAGAATTGGATGCCTAACCCAGGTGCCCCGCCCCCTCAATATTTTCCATGTAAGAGGAAAGTAGAGGAAGGATGCATGCATTTTCCGGCTAAATTTGATGGTGAGATGGCCTCATTTTTCTCCATGAAGTGAGTCAGATTCTGATAGCATAAAATGCATTTGAGGAATAAGTAGAAGGCATGGAATAATTCTTGCCTGATGTTGGGAGAGTACCCTGTCTTGAAGACCTTATGGACAGACAACTGTCTCAGAGCTACGGAGGGCTAATTTGAAGTTAATGATTATGAATTTGCTGTGAAATGCTATGTTATGGGAATCTTCCTCTTTCCCATAGATGATTAGCTGCTGTGTGTTGCCACAAAAAACTAGTTAGTAGAGTTCTTCTAAGAATGGAGTTTTGTCTGGAGAGGGAATAAGGAGTTGAGGGTATTTGCAAAGGAGTAATTTTTACTTTGGATCATGGAAGGAACTTAATCATTTGAAAGTGGTGTGGAAGTCAAGGAATTATTCCATGTTGAAGCCTCTGACAAAGGTAACAACCACTGTTTGACCTATGTCTATCTCTTCGTGTCTGATACAGTGCCATGCCTTTCAAATATTTGTTGGATAAACAAATGCCAGTTTCTCTTAGAGGAGAAAGAGACCATATGCCTCTTTACTCTCACCTCACTGTCAGTTCTTACTCTTCTACAGCAGCCTGGTATAGCGCACTTTTACGTTGTGAACACTTGAGGGTAAGAATAGGCAGGCCTGGGGCACCTGCATGCCTCAGTCAGTTAAGTGTCTGACTTTTGGTTTTGGTTCAGGTCATGATTTCATGGTTTGTGAGTCTGAGCCCCGCGTCAGACTCTTTGCTGCCAGTGGAGAACCTGCTTGGGATTCTCTCTTTCTCTCTGCCCCTCCCTGGCTCGCACTCTCTCTCTCTCAAAATAAATAAATAAACTTAAAAAAATACACTTAAAAAAAAAAAAAGAATAGACAGGCCTTATCCTCTGGGACATAGTAATCACTGAGTAATAAATATTTGTTGAGTGAATGACCATGTGATGTCTGTTTGAGTTGCCCCTGTGTTTCATTGAAGTTGTCACATTTCTTGGTTGTGTTCCCCACTATTAGCTCCAAAAGGATTAAAATAATATTTTGCTCATTGCTGTATTTTCAATGGCTGGTACACAACAGGTGATGAGTGAAGGATTGAGAGAACTTATTTTTTTTCAAGATACAACAGAAATAGATAAAATCTTCCATTCAGTTAACAGTTGGAATAAGGTGGTTTCGTTACATATAAATCATGTAAGTCACTACTAGGGTAAGGAGAATGTATCTTCAGATATCCTTACCAACTAGTTTGATGTCTTTTGCATGGTCTACTTCTGTGCTGAGTTTTTCTGGATGTATTCTAACAAAGTTTGTTTTCTAGGAGGAGGCATCTCCCTACTCTTTGGTCAACATCTGCCTGAACTTCCTGATTGCTAACCTAGAGAAATTGTGTTCTGAAAGATCTGATGGAACATTGTGCCTTCCAGAGCATTGGAGTTTTCCTCAGGAAGTAGCTGATCGATTCCTTGGGGTGATGACATGGCAAGGTAATAATAACACTCTTTTATTTTAATTTTTTAAAGTTTATTTCTTTATTTTGAGAGAGAGTGCGCACTCGCGAGCACTCTTGGATGAGTGCACGGGGGAGGGGCAGAGAGAGAAGGGGGAGAGAGAGAATGCCAAGCCCGTCTGGGGCTCGATCCCATGAACTGTAAGATCATGACCTGATCTGAAATCAAGAGTTGGACACTTAACCAACTGAGTCACCCAGGTATCCCTATTTAATTTTTTTTGATAAGGTTTCTTTATATTGTACTCTTAAAGCATCTTACTATTTGAAGAGTGCTTTCATATCCAGTTCCTGTTTTACTCCTCACAACAAATGGATGGGAAATAGGGAAATAATTTCCATTTTATTTGTGTGGAGATTTGAATCTCAGAGTCTTTCTGGGATCCCTTGCAGGAAATTTGTCTTGTTTCTAGGTTTATCCTGCTATTAGCTTAGCAGAGTGAAGACAATGGAGAACTAAACCAAGTTCCCACTCATCTGTTTGCTCTCTAGCTTTTGAAGTGCTGTTCCTATAATTCTTGTCTCCTACTCTTTTCGTTGTGAATACGAGACTTAAAAATCTTTTCATTTACTTCCCCTTGTAGTGAGGCTTTCAAAACCTCACCAAAAGTTGTTATTTTACTTTTTGATTACAGCCTTTCTGGTGGATGTGAAGTATTTATTGTGGTTTTGTTGCATTTCCCTAATGAGTAATGATGTTGAGCATTTTAAATGGTGTTTATCATGTTACTGTTTTTTTTTAAGTTTATTTATTTTGAGAGAGACAGTGCAAGTGGGGGACGCGCAGAGAAAGAGGGAATCTCAAGCAGTCTCCACACAGTCTGTGCAGAACCCAGTGTAGGGCTTGAACTCACAACCATGAGATCATGACCTGAGCTGTAATCAAGGGTGGGACACTTAACCAACTGAGCCACCCAGGCATCTCCACTTTTTTTTTAAAATGTTTATCAGTTTTTTCTTAATATAAAGGCTTTTGGTAACAAATTACTGAGATGTGTTTCACATACTGTATAATTCACCTACTTAAAGTGTACAGTTCAATGGTATTATTTTTGTTTTTAGCGATTTGGGCGGCTGTCATCACAATCAATTTTAGAACATTTTTTGTCACCTCAAAAAGAAACTCCTTACCCATCCCCCAATCCTACGCAACTACTCATAGACTTTTTATTTCTGTGTTGTTTTTTTTTCCTGAACATTTAATATAAATCAAATTGTATAATATGTGGTCTTTTATATCTTCTTTGGAGACATGTCTATTCATATCCTTTGCCCAGTTCTTTCTTTTTCTTTTTTTTCTTTTTATTTACTTATTCTTTTAATTTAAAAAAAAATTATTAATTTTTTAGTTTACATCCAAGTTAGTTAGCATATAGTGCAACAATGATTTCAGGAGTAGATTCCTTAATGCCTGCATTTAGCCCACCCCCTCCCACAACCCCTCCAGCAACCCTCTGTTTGTTCTCTATATTTAAGAATCTCTTATGTTTTGTCCCTCTCCCTGTTTTTATATTATTTTTGCTTCCCTTCCCTTATGTTCATCTGTTTTGTATCTTAAATTCCTCATATGAGTAAAATCATATGATATGTGTCTTTCTCTGGCTAATTTCACTTTAGCGTAATACCCTCTAGTTCCATCCACGTAATTCCAAATGGGAAGATTTCATTCTTTGTGATTGCCGAATACTTTTTTTTTAAATGTTTATTTATTTTTGAGAGAGAGAGAGAGGGAGGGGCAGAGAGAGAGGGAGAAATAGAAAATCCCAAGCAGGCTCAGCACTGTCAGCACAGAGCCCCAGAAATTTAAAAAAATGATCACCATGATAAATCTAGTTACCATCTGTTAACCATACAAAGGTTTTACAATATTACTGACTATATTCCCTATGCTGTACATTACATCCCCATGTCTTATTTTCTTGTTACAAGTCCCTTATCAGTTACATGGTTGCAATTATTTTCTTCCATTCTATGAATTCTCTTTTCACTTTGCTGATAGTGTGTTTTGACTTACAAACAGTTTTAATTTTTTAATGTTTATTTCTGAGAGAGAGACGAGTGCGAACGGGGGAGAGGCAGAGAGAGGAAGACACAGAATCCAAAGCAGGCTCCAGGCTCTGAGCTGTCAGCACAGAGCCCAACGCGGGGCTCAAACTCACAAGCTGCAAGGTCATGACCTGAGCCGAAGTCGGATGCTTAACCGACTGAGCCACTCAGGTGCCCCAAAAATGGTTTTAATTTTCATGAAGTCCAATTTATCTATTTCTTTTCTGGCTTATGCTTTTGGTATCATATCTAAAAATTCATTGCCAAATCCAAGGTCCTAAAGATTATACCTGTATTTTCTTCTAAGAGTGTTGGTTTTTTCACTCCTACACTCTTAGGTTTTTGGTCCATTTTGAGTTTATTTTTGTATATGGCATGAAGTGTAAGAGTCCAGCTTTATGTTTTCCATGTGCCTATACAGTTGTCCCATCACTATTTGTTGAAAAGTTTATTCTTTCACTATTGAATGGTGTTGGCACCCTTTTAAAAAATCAGATGAACACAGAGCATTGTGTTTATTTCTTACCTTCATTTCTGTTCTGCGAAGCAATATGTCTATCCTTTGTCTGTATGACCCTATCTTGATTGCTGTTGCTTTGTAGTAAATTTTGAAATTCGAAAGTGAGAATTCTCTTTTTAGGATTGTTTTGGCTATTCTGGGTCCTTTATATTTCCGTATGAAGTTTAGAACCAGTTGGTCAGTTTCTACAAAGAATCCAGCTGGGATTTGAATAAGGATTGCATCAAATAGGTACGTTAATTTGGAGAGCATTACCATCTTAACAGCATTAAAGTCTTCTGATGATGAACATGATGTCTGTTTATTTAGATCATCTTGAATTATTTTCTAATGTTTTGCCATCTTAACCATTTGAAATCTTCATGAGTTTGGGTTAACTTTCTATTAAACTGGACTTTCATTTCTTTGAACAGTGTTTTTTAGTTCATGTATATAAGTTTACACATCTTTTGTTAAATTTATTTCTATATTTTATTCTTTTGATATTATTTTATGTGGAATTGCTTTCTTAATTTCATTTTTGTTATTTACATATTTATTTACTTATATTTATTTATTTTTTTGAGAGAAAGAGGGAGAGGGGCAGAGAAGAAGGGGCAGACCCTGGGATCATGACCTGAGCCAAATCAAGCTTAACCAGCTGAGCCTCCCAGGTGCCCCTTAATTTCATTTTTGGATTGTTCATTTTTAGTGTACAGAAATATAGTTGATTTTCTTTTTGAAATGTACAAAACTAGAAAATGTAAATAAACCTCAGTATATTCAACCTAAACAATTATCAACTCATGGCCAATCTTGCATCATCTACACACCTACCCACCTTTGTCCTGCCCCCAGATATTTTGAAGTAAATCCCAGGTATTATGTTATTTCAACTGTAAATGTAGGTGGGGAGTGGGGCTTGTAAAATGTATATACATAACCGTAATTTTAATTTAACGCTTAAAAATTTTAATATTCGTTTTTTAATATCAGATAGTGAGCGTTCATTTTGACTGATTGTCTTACAACTTTTAAAAACCTTTGTTTGAATTAGTATCTAGGTGAGGTCCATATATTGTGATCGGTTGATAGGGTTTTTAGCCCTCTTTTGATCTACAGGCTATCTCGTATTATTTTGCAATATGTATGTTATATGTGTATATATCTCTATCTTTGTGTGTGTGTGTGTGTGTGTGTGTGTGTGTGTAAGACTTTATTTTTTAGAGCAGTTTTAGATTTACAACCAGATTGAGGGTACACACATGCATAGTCTCCCCTATTGTCAACGTCACTCATTAGAATAGTACTTTTTTTTTTAACCAAGGATGACGCTACCTTTGACACCTCATAGTCACCCAGAGTCCATGTTTTAGTTCAGGGTTCGCTCTTGGTGTTGTGTATCCTGTGGGTTTGGACAAAAGTATAAAGACATACCCATCATTATATCATAAAGAATATTTTCACTGTCCTAAAAATCCTCTGTCCTCTGCCTGTTCATACCTTCCTCCCATGCCTGGCAATCACTGATGTTTATATTGTCCCCATAGTTCTGCATATTTGGAATCCTGTGGTATGTAGCCTTTTCATATTGGCTTCTTTCACTCAGTAATATGCATTTCACTCCATGTTTTTTATAGCTTGATAGCTCATGTCTTTTTAGTGCTGAATAATAGTCCATTGTCTGGATGTGCCACTGTTTATTCATTTACCTACCCAAGGATGTCTTGCCTCCAAGTTTTGGCAATTATTGAATAAAGCTACTGTAAACATCTCTGTGCAGGTTTTTGTGTGGACATAGTTTTCATCTCCTTTGGGTAAGTAACAAGGAATGTAATTGCTAGATCATATGGTAAGAATATGTTTAGTTTTGTAAGACACTGACAAACTGTCTTCCAGAATGGCTTTTGTACCATTTTGCATCCCACCAGCAGTGTATGAGAGCTCCTGTTGCTTCACATCCTGCCCAACTTTTGGTGTTATCAGTGTTCTGGATTTTGGCCATTCTAATAAGTGTGTAGTGCTGTCTCACTGTTGTCTTAATTTGCATTTCCCTGATGACATGTGATGTGGAGCATCTTTTCCATATGCTTATTTGCCATCTATATATCATCTTTGGTGAGGTCTTTTCAGGTCTTTGGCCCACTTTTTAATTGGAATGTTTTCTTATTGTTTTTGTTTTCTTATTGTTAGGCATTCTTTTTTTTTTTAATGTTTATTTTTGAGAGAGAGAGAGCACACACTAATGTGAGTTGGGGAGGGGCAGAGAGGGAGACAGAGGCTTCGCACTGACTCCCATGCGGCGCTTGAACTCACAAACCATGAGATCATGGCCTGAGCCAAAGTTGGATGTTCAAATGACTGAGCCAGCCAGGCGCCGCATGAGTTCTTTATATGTTTTTGGATAAGTCATTTATCCGATAGGCCTTTTGCAATTATTTTCTCCCAATCTGGCTTGTCTTTTAATTATTTGGATATTCTCTTTCACAGAACATATGATTTTAATTTTATTTGAATTAAGTTAAATCAAATTTTGTTTTATTATACTTCTAAATGTTTATTTTTGGGTGAAAGAGAGTGAGTGAGGATGGGGCAGAGAGAGGGGGCCAGAGGATCTGAAGCAGGCATTGCACTGAAAGCAGTGAGTCCGATGTGGGGCTCAAACTCATGAACTGTGACATTATGACCTGAGCCGAAGTTGGACTCTCAATTGACTGAGCCCCACAATTTTAATTTTAATGAAGTCCAGCTTATCAATAATTTTTTTCATGGATTGCGTCTTTGGTGTTGTATCTAAAAAGGCATTACTATACCCATTATACCCATAGATTTTCTTCTGTTACATTCTAGGAGTTTTATAGTATTGTGTTTTACAGTTAGGTGTGTGATCTGTTTTTGAGTTAATTTTTTTAATGTTTTTTATTTTAACGTTTGTTTATTTTTTGATTCCGTGAGCAGGAGAGCGGGGCAGGGGGACAGAGAATCCCAAGCAGACTCCAAACTGGCAGTACAGAGCCCAACTCGGGGCTTGAATACACAGACCCTAAGATCATGACCCGAGTCAAAATCAAGAGTCAGATGCTCAACTGACTGAGCCATCCAGGCACCCTGTTTTGAGTTAATTTTTGTGAAACGTGTTAGTTAGGTCTGTGTCTAGATTCATGTTTTTTTGTTTCTGTTTTTTCATGTGGATTTCCATTTGTTCCAACATCATTTGTTGAAGAAACTATATATTTGCCATTGAATTGTCTTGGTTCTTTGAGTCAAAGATCAGTTGACTGTATTTATTGGGTCTGTTTCTGGGCTCTCTCTTCTGTTCCGTTAATATCTTTATTCTTTTACCAGTACCACACTGTCTTGATTATTGTAGCTTTATAGTGAGTCTTGAAGTTACGTAGCGTCAGCTCTCCAACTTTGTTCTTTTCTTTCAATATTATGTTGGCTATTCTAGGTCTTTTGCCTTTCCATATAAACTTTATTTATTTATTAAAAAATTTTTTTAATGTTTTATTTTTGAGAGAGACAGAGCCCGAGCAGGGGAGGGGCAGAGAGAGAGGGAGACACAGAATCCGAAGCAGGCTCTAGGCTCTGAGCTGTCAGCACAGAGCCTGACGTGGGGCTCGAACCCACTAACCATGAGATCATGACCTGAGCTGAAGTCCGATGCTTAACCAATTGAGCCACCCAGGCACCCTCCATATAAACTTTAAAAAAAATTATTTTTAATGTTTATTTATTTTTGAGACAGACATGAACGGGGGATGGTCAGAGAGAGAGGGAGACACAGAATCTGAAGCAGGCTCCAGGCTCTGAGCTGTCAGTACAGAGCCTGACATGGGGCTCGAACTCATGGACCATGAGATCATGACCTGAGCTGAAGCTCAGCTGACTGAGCCACCCAGGAGAATATAAACTTTAGAATCAGTTTATTGACATTCACAAAATAACCTGCTAGGATTTTTATTAAGATTGCATTGTATCTGTATATCAACCTGGGGAAAACTGATAACTTGAAAAAAAAAATTTTTTTTGTTTGGATATTTATTTATGTTGGGGGAGAGTGCAAGTGGGCAGGGGCAGAGAGGGGAACAGAGGATCTGAAGCAGGCTCTGTGCTGACAGGCTTTCAACAGCAAGTCCAATGTGGGCTTGAACTCACGAACTGAGAGTTCGACCTGAGCCAAAGCCGGATGCTCTGCCCACTGAGCCACCCAGGTGCCCCTAAAAATTTTTTTTAATTCCAGTGTAGTTAACATACAGTGTTATATTAGTTTCAAGTGTGCAATATAGTGATTCAGCAGTTCCATACATCACCCAATGTTCATCACAAGTGCACTTCTTAGCCCCATTACCCATTTCACCCATACCCCTACCTCCCTCCAGTCTGGTAACAGGAGTGTTTGTTCTCCACAGTTAAGAGTTGTTTCTTAGCTTATTTTTCTCTCTCTCGCCCTCTCTTTTTTTCTCTTTGCTCATCTGTTTCTTAAATTCCACATATAAGTGAAATCATATGGTATTTGTCTTTCTCTGACTGACTTATTTCACTGAGCATTATAGTCTCTAGCTGCATCCATGTTGTTGCCAATGGTAAGATTTCTTTCTTTTTTATTGCTGAATAATGCAAAAAACTGATATTTTATAACATTGAATCTTCCTCTTCATGAACATAGAATATCTCTCCCACTTATTTAGTTCTTTGATTTCATTTATCAGTTTTCTAGTTTTCCTCATATAGATCTTGTACAAACTTTTTTAGATTTATACTTAAGTATTTCATTGTTTTGGGGTGTTGATGTAAATGGTATTCTATTTAATGTCAAAGTCCCTTTTTCATTGTTGGTATATAGGAAAGCTAGTCACTTTTTGTATAGTAACCTTGTATTGTGCAATCTTGCTGTAATATTAGTTCCAGGCGTTGTTTTTTTGTTTTGTTTTATTTTTTTGTGATTCTTTCTGATTTTCCACGTAAATAATATGTCACCCGTGAACAAAGAGCTTTATGTCTTCCTTCCTAATCTCTTTTTTCTCTGTCTTGTCTTATTGCATTAGCAAGGACTTCCAGTACAGTGTTTAAAAGGAGTGGTGAGAGGGGACATCCTTGTGTTGTACTTTATCTTAGTGAGAAAGTTTTGAATTTCTTACCATTAAGTATGTTAGTTGTAGATTTTTTGTAAATAGTTTTCAAGTTGAGGAAATTCATCTCTATTTGTAGTTTACTTAGAGTTGTTATTAGGAATGAATGTTGGATTTGTCAAATGCTTTTTTTTTTCATTTATTCATATGATCATGTGATTTTCCTTTTTGCATGTGATGGGTTACATTAATTGATGTTTGAATGTTGAGCCAGCCTTCTATACCTGGGATAAATCCATTTGGTTGTGGTACAGATTTCTTCTTATATGTTTTTGGATCCGGTTTGCTAGTGTTTTGTTGAGGATTTGGTTTACTGATATTTTGTTGAGAATTTTTGCATCTGTGTTCATAAGAGAGATTTATCAGTAGTTTTCTTTTGTAATATCTGTGTGGTTTTGCTGTTAGGGTAATGCTTGCCTCAAAGAATTAGTTAGGAAGTATGTCCGTATGTCCTCTGCTTCTATTTTTTTTTTTAAGTTTATTTATTTATTAGGAGAGAGAGAGAGAATGATGTGGGGCTCAATCCTATGACACTGGGGTCAAGACCAGAGCTGAAATCAAGAGTCGGATGCTCAGTCCGACTGAGCCACTGAGCCACCCATGTGTCCCTTCTCTTTCATTTCTGATACTAGTAATTTGTCTCCTCTTTTTCTTTTTCTTTTTTCTTTTCTTTTTTTTTTTTTACTTAACCTGGACTTTTTAAATAACCAGCTTTTGGTTTTGTTGATTTTTCTCTATTGATTTATATTGATTTCACATTTTCAATTTCATTGATTTCTTTTCTAATTCTTACTATTTCTTTTCCTCTGTTTAATTTGGATTTAATTTGTTCTCCTTTTTTTTTTTTTTAATGTTTATTTATTTTGTGGGAGAGAGAACATGCACACACGTGAGCAGGGGAGGGGCAGAGAAGGAGGGAGAGAGAATCCCAAGCAGGCTGCACACTGTGAACGCAGAGCCTGATGTGGGACTTGAACCCACAAACCGAGATCACAACCTGAGCTGAAATCAAGAGTAGATGCTCCACCGACTCAGCCACGTAGGCATCCCTAATTTGTTCTTTTTCTAGTTTCCTAAGGTGGAAATTTAAATGATTGATTTTATTTTATTCTTAAAAAATATTTATTTATTAATATTTTATTTCTAAGTAATCTCTACACCCAATAGGTGGGCTTTATCTCACAACCCTGAGACTAAGAGTCTCATGCTCCTCGGAGTGAGCCAGCCAGATGCCCCAAGATGATTGATTTTAGATCTTTCTTTTCTCTTATATGTATTCAGAGCTGTCATTTTTCCTCTAAGCACTGCTTTCACTTTATCCCACTAATTTTGATAAACTGTGTTTTCATATTGTTCCAAATTTAAAATTTCTCTTACTACACTGTAATTAACTAATTGTAATTTAAATAAAAACTTGGGAAAGGAATAAAATAGAAAAAAAAACCCAAAAAACAATTTAAAATTTCTCTTGAGATTTCTTCCTTGATCCATATATATTTTTTTAATGTTTGTTTATTCTTGAGAGAGAGTGCAAGTGGGAGAAAGGAAGAGAGAGAGAGGAAGACACAGAATCCAAAGCAGGTTCCAGGCTCTGAGCTGTCAGCACAGAGCCCAACACAGGGCTCAAACCCATGAGCTGTGAGACATGACATGAGCCTAAGTCAGACACTTAACCGACTGAGCCACCCAGGCGCCCCTCCATATGTTTGTTTAGAAGTGGATTATTTAATCTCTGTTTGTTTAGAGATTTTACAGTTATTTTTATATATTTATTTTACTTTCTAAAATGTTTATTTACTTATTTTGAGAGAGAGAGCGCATGCATGCTTGTGATCAGGGGAGGGGCAGAGAGAGGAAGAGAAAGAATCCCAAGCAGGCTCCCCACCGTCAGTGTGGGAGCTAGATGCAGGGCTCCATCTTAGGAATCATGAGATCACCACCTGAGCTGAAATCAAGAGTCAGATGCTTAACTGACTGAGCCACCCCAGTGCCCCCAGTTATTTAATTTTTTTAAAGAAATTGTGGTAGTTTTTCTGTAGTGTTTTCCCACAATCTGGATTTTTCCATTGTTGACAGTGCTGTGATTTTGACTATTCCTCTGATCCCTGTAATCCCTATAAATTGAAAGTTAGAGGTAGAGGCTTGATCATATTCAGGTTTGATGGTTTTGGTTGTACCTTGTACTTCCTTAAGGGGATTAATTAAGTCTGGTTGTCCAGATGGTTTTGTGATTTTTGGTGGTCATAGATGGTCATTGCCTAGATCCATTAAATCATCAGAGAATTCTTGTACCTTTGACTTTTAGTATTAATTACTCTTGACCTTTCTGACTTCAGAGTATTTCATTTTTCTGTTTTTTTCTTGTATCCTTGGTTACTCTGCCATAATTTCCTTGTATGCTCCTGTTTTTCTATGTATCCCTTAAGTGTTTTATATTCCTTAAGGTTCCATCTTGGGTACCCATCTCACTTTATAGACTCTTTGGGTCTGTGGGTAATCTTTTTAAATTTTTGTTGTTGTTGTTTAGCTACCACTATTCTCCGATTCCCCAGAGTTCGCAGCACAGTACTTTTATTTTAAGCTCTAGAACCGCATATCCAGGATGCCTCATGGATATACTGCATTTCTTCTCTGGGCTGCTCAGTCATCATATTTTTCTGGTTTTCTTCCTTCCTCAGTGGCTGTGCTGCTGATCTGTTTCCTTATCTAGCTCCCCTTGAAAGACAGTACAAATTAAAGTTTTAAGATATCTGGCTCTGATGCCAGACTGTCTAGGTTTGTACAGTCATGACTATTAGATGTTTCCTTGGGCCAGCTACTTAACTTTAGTATGCCTCAACTCATCTGCAAAATGTGGCTAACAATAATCCCTACCTCATTGGGTTTTATGAGGATTTGGAGAGTTAATATATCTAAAACGTTTAGAACATTCAGCAGCTGTCAGTTGCTATTATGACTGTTATTCCTCATTCTACTGACCTTAAATGTAAATGTTTTCGGTACTTTGTCTTGCTCCTTCTTTTACATTCCCATGTTATCCATTCCCACAGTTTTAAATACTGTCTTTGTGCCAGTTAATTTCAAGTGTTAATACTTCAGTCTTGTAGGTTTAAAATCTATAGAATCTAGAATGCCAGCTGATATTTTGGGGAATTCTGAAGGTGTAACAACTACTCAGATCTGTTTGGTTGTGGTGTAGAATTCTTTTTATACATTGTTGGATTCAGTTTACTAATATTTTGTTGAGGATTATATTATACCATAATTCTTCTATAATTTCTTTTAGAGAATAGAAACAGAGGAGATAGTTCCTAACTCATTCTTTGAGGCCAGCATTACCCTAACAGCAAAACCACACAGATGTTATAAAAGAAAACTACTGACAAATCTCTGTCATGAACACAGATGCAAAAATCCTCAACTATTCAGATCTGTGTTGAGCTGGGCTGTGAACGCTGGACCTTATACCTCCCAACTCAGTTTTGGAAATGGGTCTGCATGGGGAAGTGGTGTGACCTTGGGTGGGACAACTGTTTGTCCCATTGGACTACAGCCAGTGTAGTCCCCATAGATGAGGGCTGTTAGCTGTTGGCACTCCCAACAGATCTAGTAGTAAGTCCTTTGTTCCTAAAAAGGATCTAGTTGTCCTATTGCAGCATCTACTACACTGCCATTTTCCCCATCTCCAAAATGACCATCTACCTATTTGTTTAGTGACATTTTTCATTTCTTCTTCTCTCCTTGGTAATATTGAAACATTTTCTACTTTCAAATATATATCTCATTCTTTTCCTCTTACCTCCTATCATAGATACCTTTTCTTTCCTTTCCTCTGACCTCATATGCACTCTCTTCACTTCTGCTTTTGCCCCTTGGCAAGCTCTGCCACACAGCAAACAGTCCTCTTAAAGTTTAATCAGATCTGGACATTACCTCTGTCACTCTTGAAAGGCTTCTCCTTGTACTTAGGATAAAAAGTCAGTTTCTTGCCCTGGTCTGCACGATTGACTCTTCTTGCCTCTGTCTCTAACCTGTCAGATGCTGGTATCCCCTCATCAACTATGCTTCAGCCATACTGGTTTGCTCTTATTTCACAGAAAAAGCCAACCTGTTTCCCACATCAGGACTTCAGCTTTTCCTTCCATCTAGAATGACAACTACTACCTTCATCTTTCATGTCCTTCAGGTCTCAGCTTAAACATCACCTCCTCAGCCTCCTCAGAGAGACAGAGGATTCTTGTTTTCCTTTTTCATTTCCTTACCCCTCTATCATGTTCTTGTTTGTTTCCTTTAGAACTCTCACTACATTTATTTTATTTTATTTTATTTTATTTTATTTTATTTTATTTTATTTTATTTTATTTTATAATTTATTTTTTATTTTGAGGGAGAGAGAACGCATGAGTGAGCAGGAGAGGGGCAGAGAGAGGGAGAGAGAGAATCCCTAGCAGGCTCTGCTGTCAGCAGAGTGCCCAGAATGGGACTCAGTCTCACGAAGTGTAAGATCACGACCTGAGCTGAGATCAAGAGTCAGATGCTTAACCCACTGAGCCACCCAGGTGCCCCTTACTACATTTCAAAAATTTTTTAATTTAAATTTGAGTTATTTAACATACAGTGTAGTATTACTTTCAGGTATACAATCTAGTGATTCAACACTTATGCTCCAACACCCAGTGCTCATAACAAGTGTATTTCTTAATCCCCAGCATCTATGTTAACCCATCCTCCCACCCACCTCCCATCTGGTAACCATCGGTCTGTTCTCTATAGTTAAGAGTCTGTTTCTTGGTTTGGCTCTCTCTCTCCCTTTTTCACTTTGTTTTGTTTTGTTTTGTAAGTTCCACATAGGAGTGAAATCATACGGTATTTGTCTTTCTCTGACTGACTTATTTCCCTTAGCATAATACCCTCTTGCTCCATCCATGTTGTTGCACATGGGAAGATTTCATTATTTTTTATGGCTGAGTAGTATTTCATTGTGTGTTATATATACACATACCACATCTTTTTTTCCCCCCCTATATCTTTATCTACTCATCAGTCGATAAGATACCTAGGCTGTTTCCATAATTTTGCTATTAATATGTAATGATTCTTTAAACATAGGGGTGTATGTATCCCTTTGAATTAGTATTTTTGTATTCTTTGGATAAATACCAAATAGTCTGATTATTGGATTGTAGCATAGTTCTGTTTTTAATTCACTCAATACATTTTTTAAAAATGTTAATTTTTTGAGAGAGAAAGAGCAAGCGAGCAGGGAGGGCAGAGACAAAGAGGGGACAAAGGATCCCAAGCGGGCTCCATGCTGAGAGCAGTAAACCTGATGTGGGGCTCCAACTCACAAACCATGAGATCACAACCTGAACCCAACTTAGAAGCTCAACCAACTCAGCCACCCAGGCACCCCTCACTTACTACATTTTTAATGTTAGATATTTTCTGCTTGTCTGGTATTCTCCCTCTAGAGTGTAAGTAAACTCCATGATGGTATGAAGCCATGTCTGTCTCATTCACTGTGAAGTATAGCACTTTGCATACAGTGAACATTCAGTATTTGTTGAATAAATGTATGAATCAGTGTATTAAATTCTTCCTCAAAATCTGAAGTATAGGGACTTTCTTCCTCCTGTCTTGGTAGCACAGCCCAGCTCAAACTGAAAAGGTGGGAATCAGCTTAAATACCTCCCCCATTCTGTTCAGCCACCATGTTCTGTCAGCCCTGTTTTAAACTTTTATCTTGCATTATGAGAAGCATCAATAATCTCTTGCCCCATCTTCCATCAGACACCATCCTAATTCCTTTACAGTCACATAATTGGTCTTTCTAAAAATATAATTATGACTTTTTTATTAAATTTTTTAATGTTTGTATTTAATTTTAAGAGATAGGACATGAGTGGGGGAGGGGCAGAGAGAGAGCGAGAGCGAGAGCGAGAGCGAGAGCGAGAGAGAGAGAGAGAGAGAGAGGGAGGGAGATACAGAATCTGAAGCAGGCTCCAGGCTCTGAGCTGTCAGCATAGAACCTGATACGGGACTCGAACCCATGAACTGTGAGATCATGACCTGAGCTGAAGTTGGACACTTAACCAACTGAGCCACCCAGGTGCCCCAATGACCATTCATTTTTCTGCTTCAAAATTGAATTGTTCCTTATTGTGCATAGGATAAAAAAAAGTCTGGGTTTCATAACTGTCTACAGGCTGCATCTGCTTTTTACCTTCCTTTCTACTTTTCTTTCTAGCCATCCTTCCCTTTTACACCACCATATTCCAGTAATGCTAATCTGCTTGGGGTCTTTCCAAGTAATCTGCTGTTCTTTGCCTCCTTGTCTTTGATAAGTTCTTCCATTTTCTCTGCCCCCACCCCCAAACTAATATTTAGTCTTCAGAACTTTTCCCAAAGTTAATCTCATCTGTACTAATTTAATACATGGTGCAATTTACTACTGCATGTAATACACTATTATAATCATTTGTTTACCTGATGTGCCTTCCTAGACTGAATTCCTTGTGGTCACAGGTATCTAATTACCTTGTGTGACCATTACTTAACATAGAATGTCACACACAGAAGATGCTTGGTAAATCTCTTCTAAATAAAATCTAGTACAACCCATTCATTTTATAGATGAGCAAAATGAGGCCTAGAGTGGTAAGTGACTTGTTAAAGGCTATCTATTAATTTAGTTAAACTAATCATTGGTAGTGTTATTTGTATATTGTACGTATGTACTTATTTATCTATTTTATTTTATTTTTTATTTTTATTTTTATTTTTATTTTTATTTTTATTTTATTTTTTGTGAGCACGGTTGCTGTGGATAAAACTGTGGGCTCTGGAGTCCAACTGGTTTTGATTCCTGATTCCGCCACATATTTTGACTTTGAGCAAGTCACTTAACATCTTTAAGCTCTAGTATCTTATAAGATAGTAATTAATAGTATTACAGTATTATTATAAAGAATAAATGGGGTGATCTCATAACGGGGTTAGAACAATTCTTGCCACAGAATGAGCAGTAAATATAGTCATTATTATTATTGGCATCTGTCATTGTTCATTGACCACAATGCTTCCTGGAAAAGGCATAAGATTTAGTTGTTATTACAAGCTGGTTCTGGTTTTCTTATAGGCAAGCTGACTGATAGAACAGCGAGCATTTTCCAAGGCAACCAAATGAAACTGAAGCTGGTCAATATTCAAAAAGCCAAAATCTCGACAGCTGCATTCACAAAAGCCTTCTGTCATCACAAAGTCATTGAACTGGATGCTACTGCAGTGCACACTGACCTCCCAATTCCAGACATCATAAGTGGACTCTGCAGCAATAGCTGGATCCAGCAAAACCTTCGGTGTCTCCTGTTGGACTCAACGAGCATCCCTCAGGATTCAAGATTACTGTTCTTTGGTCAGCTCACCGGTCTTCGCGTTTTAAGTGTTTTCAATGTTTGTTTTCATAGTGAAGACCTGGCTAACGTTTCTCAGTTACCAAAACTGGAAAGCTTGGATATCTCCAATACTATGGTCACTAACATCTCTGCACTCCTCGCCTGTAAAGATCGACTCAAATCTCTCACAATGCACTATCTAAAGTGTCTGACTATGACCAAACCACAGATTCTTGCAGTTATTAGAGAACTTAAATGTCTGCTTCACCTTGATATTTCTGATCACAGGCAACTCAAATCAGATCTGGCTTTTCATTTGCTGCAGCAAAAGGATATTCTGCCTAATGTTGTGTCACTGGATATATCGGGGGGCAGTTGTATCACCGATGGAGCTGTAGAACTGTTTATACGGCAGCGGCCTGCGATGCAATTTGTGGGACTGTTGGCTACGGATGCTGGTTATTCTGACTTCTTTACTGCAAAGCAAGGCTTGAGGGTTTGTTTTTTATCTGAAATAAGTTTGTTTTCATTTGTTTAGAACATTATTAGGCTTTTGTTGTAAAACAGAATCTGTGCTAGGTATTAGGGTTACAAAGACAGATAAAAAATCCTATGGAGCGAGCGTAACAAAAATGATTGTGTAGCTACCATGTGGTAGGTTGTGGAATTACAACCTAAAGCAAGATATGGTCCTGGCGTGCAGGTCTTTAGTTTGATATGATAAGTATAGCCATTTATACATTCCCGCCTATATGCCAGATGCCACTTTGTGCATGTTGTTTTCCTCCTTAATCCTCCCATTTTATAGATGAGGAAGTGGAAGCTCAGGTTAAACTTCTTATCCATAATCCTATAACTACCTATTAAACGGTAGAGCTAGGGCTTTTATCCAAGTCTTTGTGACTCTAAAACTTGCTCTGTTCACCTCTGTTGACAGCTAAATATAATTAGTAAGGCAGTGATCAATGTTTTTGCTGAAGGTTTGAGAGAAAACAGTTTTTTTTTTTTAAATGTTTTTATTTATTTTTGAGACAGAGAGAGACAGAGCATGAATGGGGGAGGGTCAGAGAGAGAGGGAGACACAGAATCAGAAACAGGCTCCAGGCTCTGAGCTGTCAGCACAGAGCCCGACGCGGGGCTCGAACTCAGGGACTGCGAGATCATGACCTGAGCTGAAGTCGGACGTCTAACCGACTGAGCCATCCAGGTGCCCGTGAGAGAAAACAGTTTTGAAAAGGGTCTTAAGAAAAAAAGTTTGGAACATTGCCAGAGTAAGTTTGTAGCCAATCATGATGCTGGTTTTTTTGTTTTTTTTTTTTTTAAATGTGGAACACTTTATGAATTTGCCTGTTATCCTTGCACAGGAGCCATGCTAATCTTTTCTGTATTGTTTCAGTTTTAGTTTTAGCTTATTGCTGAAGCAAGCACTCATGGTGCTGTTTTTAAAGCAACACACATTGGGGTGCCTGGGTTCAGCTCAGGTCATGATCTCACGGCTCGTGGGTTTGAGCCCTGCATCGGACTCTGTGCTGACAGCTTGGAGCCTGCAGCCTGCTTTGGATTCTGTGTCTCCTTCTCTCTCTGCCCCTCCTTTGCTCACACTCTTTCTCTGTCTCTCTCTGTCTCAAAAATAAACGTTAGAGGCACCTGGGTGGCTCAGTCGGTTGAGCGTCTGACTTCAGCTCAGGTCATGATCTCATGGCTTGTGACTTTGAGCCCCACGTTGGGCTCTGTGCTGACAGCTTGGAGCCTGGAGCCTGCTTCAGATTCTGTCTCTGTCTCTGCCCCTCCCCTCCTCATGCACTGTCTCTCTCTCTGTCTCAAATATAAATAAACATTTAAAAAATTTAAAATAAATAAACATTAAAAATTTAAAAACCCACAAATTTAAATATTTTTGTTTCAGAATATTTCATTTATTTATTTATATTTTGAGAGAGAGTGCAGGAGGGGCAGAGAGAGAATCCTAAGCAGGCTCCCACAATGCCAGCATGGAGCCCCTTGCGGGGCCCAACCCCATGAACCGTGATATCATGACCTGAGCTGAAATCAGAAGTCTGACGCTTAACTGACTGAACCACCCAGGTGCCCCTAAAGTATTTCTTTTTTAAAACAGTGGTTTTCGACCTCGGTTGTACTTTGTAATCACTTGGGAAGCTTTAAAATGTACTGATGCCTGTGTCCTATCTCCCAGAGATTCTGATTTAATTGGTCTGGGACTTGGTGTGGGCATCAAAATTTTGAAAGCTCCCAGGTATTTCTAATGTGCGGCCAAGGTTCAGAACCATTGTTTTGAAATGCTTTTTAATTATACCATACGTAATTCTTTCTAGGCTGAGAGAGTAAAATGATTTGCAGTCATTACTTGTTTTTATCTATCTATCTATCTATCTATCTATCTATCTATCTATCTATCTATTAATGTAGGCCCTACACCCACCATGGGATTGAATTCACAACTGGGAGACTAAGAGACACATGCTCCACTGACTGAGCCAGCCAGGCACCCCAGTTTTTTTTCACATTTTTATTCTTTTTTTCCTCAAACGAAAGGCCTCTTACATTTATTACTGAACCAGCCTACTGGTGCAGAAGCACAGTGACAGAAAAATCATTTCACCTATAAAACATGTCTGTTGTTCTGGTAGAAGTGATGTTTACAGAATGATAGGATATGAGCACATTACCTTCATGCAACATAAATACGTGTGCCATCTCATGTGCAATCCATTGCAGACCCAGCTTGGTTCTTCTCCAATGCCTCCTCTTGGAGCTCTACCTTCTTTTTTTTTTTTTTTTTGTACCTGATTTTTATTACCAGTTTTCTTGTGAGTCGACTAGGGAATGGAACACTTCTGCTTTTGTTTCTTGGCCAGGAATTATTTGGTCGTGAAAGTCTTATGAGAAGACATGGTGGGAGATAGTCAGCCGCATACCCCACGATGACAGAGAAAAGGAGAGAGCTGTTTTCATATTTTTATTCTTTTGATTTGAAAATAGCAATTTATTTTGAAGTCTTTTTAATTTTCTGGCATGTCCAGTGAAGGTGTAAGCCATCAGTTAATTAATTAGGCTAGAATTAGAGATAATAGTGAGAACTTTCAGATTAGATATGTAGAGAATTGTTTACTGGGAATGTATACTTAGGCCTGTTTCAGATTAATAGCATTTAGTGTCACAATGATCAAAAGACCACAGCTATCGGGAAAAATTTTTTTTAGTACACACTCTTGGTATATGCAATAATATGGGACAAATGCTGGAATATTCTGCAGAGGGATTATGCATGTAGTTAAGATACTGTCAAAGTGGGTACACCAAAAGAAAATGGGAAGCTGTGTTTCAGTAAACTTATCTGGTATACATGTAAGTTTAGTTTATTTTGAAAACTTTAAAGTATGCATTCTATACGGTGTTAGATATTGTTGGGATGGAGAGGAGAAACCACAGTCTTCCCAGTACTAAGAAACTCTAAAGATCTTAAGCCAGCCTTCTGTGGAGTGTAAGGTATGGCAAATTTAAAATTTAAATGGTTCAGAAAAACTTTATTTAATGGAAATATATATGTTTTAGATCAGATGCAAAGTATACTAAGTATCTTTGTTATTTAGGTTGATCAAAAATTTGCTTGCATTAACATGAATAAAATCAAATGTAAGCAAAGACCTTTAAACACAACAAATACGTTATTTATTGTACCCCAAATTAGAATGGGCAGCATGTATTGAATTCTTTTAAAATGGGCAGAAAGTGGGGGCGCTTGGCTGGCTCAGTCTGTATAGCGTGCAACTCTTGATCTCCGGGTCATGAGTTCAAGACCCATGTTGAGCATGGAGCTTATTTTAAAATATAAAAATAAAAAATAAAATAGGCAGAAAGGGCACCCAGTATTAGTATTAAAAGCCACACACATCTTCATTTGGTAGGAAATCCTTGTGAACCCCCTGGTGGGGTGTGGTTGGGATCCCTTCTGAAGATTGGTTTATAATGGCATCTTCAGGAAGCCAAGAAGAGAGGGTGAGGCAACAATTATCTGGTCTTCTGCTTGGTCATGTGGTTAATCCTTTGTTTCTTTTTCAGCTCTTAGATCTGGATGGCCATAAAACTTTTTAAAAAATTTTAGAATATATCCATTGTTTTACATTTTTAATGTGGAAGAGTGCCTTAGTCCTTCCTGTCCTTTGTGACATTGATATTTTTGAAGAATACAGACTAGCTTTGTTTTGTAGGCTTTTTGGAAGAATATTCCATTTTGGGTTTGTCGAATGTTTCCTTATGATTAGGTTCTTCATCTTTGGCCAGAATTCCTTGGGAGGCATGTTGTATCAGTCTCAAGAATACAGTCCTGCAGCACACAGTGTGCCTCATTAGTCCTGTTACTTTTCATCATACATTCAAAGTATTGTCCAGATATTATATAAAATATCCAGTATAGATAAAATACTATCTATATAATATTGTATTGTTTCTATACTATATGGATAGTATTTTTTTCACTTGCAACTAATAAGTGATGTGTACTTGAAGACTATGCAAATATCCTCGTCCTCATCAAACTTTCTAATCTGGATTTAGCATCCATTGATGATTCTTACCTGAACCAGTCTTGACTGGAATGGTTGCAAAGTGATGATTTTCAAATCTAGCCCTCCTACCATAAGGAAGAGCCCTGCCTTCTGCATCTGTCTGTCTAACCCAACCTCAATGTGAACTCACTGATTCTTATTGTTTTCAGTGGTTTACAATTCAGTACTGTCCTTAATTATTTTGATGCCCAGTTTGTTACAGATTGGCCAATGGATGCTCCTTCATACTGGCTCCTGTGTTATTTTTTTACATGTCTCCATTATTATAATTGTTGTTACTATTATTATTTTTTAAGATTTTTATTTTATTTTTTAAAATGTTATTTATTTTGAAAGAGAATGTGAGCAGAGGAGGAGCAGGGGGGGAGGGGGACAGAGGATCTGAAGCAGGCTCTGTGCAGACAGCAGTGAATCAGATGCAGGGCTCAGACTCACAATCTGCGAGATCGTGACTTTAGCCCAAGTTGGACATTCAACCAACTAAGCCACCCAGGTACCCCTTTGTTGTTATTTTGATCACTTCCTCACTTTCTAGCACATGACGATGTTTTAGGCTTCATATACTTTCCTGTTCCTAGCCCTTCTGGCATTTCTACTAGGAGCCCTGGTTCCTTTTATTAAGCCAATATCTGAGAACTAGGTTTGTTCATAGTTGTTGGGGTATCTTTGTTGTTGTTGTTGTTGTTTAATGTGTATTTTGAGAGAGAGAGAATGAGAGGACGGGAGGGGCAGACAGAGAGGGAGAAAGAGAGAGAAAGAATACCAAGCAGGCTCTATGCTGCCAGTGCAGAACTCAATGTGGGACTTGAACTCAAGAACTGTGAGATCATGACCTGAGCTGAAATCAAGAGTCAGACACTTAACCAACTGAGCCACCCAGGCACCCCTGCATATTTTTGTTTTTAAGTCCCTTTTGGGAAACAGGGCTAAGTAGATATATGAAATAAGTTTCAGAGTAATACTTCCAAATGTCCATCCTCACACCATTCTCCTTTGCCTTTCTGCGTTCTTTACTTGCATCTCCTCTTTTCCACAGTGAGAACCTTGGTTCTCAAAACATTGGCACATTTGCTTCATCCTACAGTATACGTAAAAGAGTTTTCAGAATTGGTATACCCATACTGTAGTGAAACACAAGCCTGTTAAAAAGAATTGAAAATTTATTTCCAGTTCCTTCCCCCGCCCCAGACTGAGGGTTTAATCAAGGTACTAAGCAGATGTATTTAGGTTCTCTTATTTCCTCTTCTTACACAATAGGTAGTATATACTTTGTATTTATTACTTAACAATATGTCTTGAAAATCACCCCATGTCAGTTCATATTTCCATTCCTTTTTTCTTCTTCTTTTTTAAAAAATAATCTTTACCCCCAATATGGGGCTCAAACTCAGGACCCTGAGATCAAGAGGCACATGCTCTACTGACTGAGACAGTCAAACACCCCTATATTTCCATTCTTTTAAGTCTTTTGGATGACAAAACATACTACATAACATAAAATTTACCATCTTAACCATATTTAAGTGTACAGTTCAATGGTATTAAACACCTTCATAAAGTTGTGCAACCATTACCACCATCCATTTCCATAGCTCTTTTCATCTTGAAAAACTGAAACTATGTACCCATTAAACACTAACTCCTCATTCCCCCCTCTCTCCAGACCCTGGTAACCCTGATTCTACTTTCTGTTTCTGTGATTTTGCCTAAGTACATAAGTGGAATCATACAGTATTTTTGTGATTGGCTTATTTCATTAGCATAAATGTCCTCAAGGTTCATTTGTTGTAACATATTGCAGAATTACTTTCTTTTTTAAAGTTGAATTAAGTGTGTTATGTATATACCACATTTTGCTTATCCATTTATTGTCGATGGACCCTTGGGTTGGTTCCATGTTACTTCCAGCTATTATGAATAATGCTGCTGTCAATAAGGCTATTCATATATCTTTTTGAGACCCCATATATCTTTTTGAGATCTTGTCAACACTTATTATTTACTGTTTCTGAACAGTAATGATCCTAGTGGGTATCTCTTTGAAGTTTTGATTTGCATTTCCCTACTGATGAGTGATTATTAAGCATGTTTCATGAGCTTATTGACCATTTGTTTGTCTTCTTTGGAGAAAGGTCTGCTCAAGTCCTTTGCCCATTTTTGAGTGGGTTTACTTGTTTTTCATTATTGAGTATAGAAGTTCTCAATATATTGTGAATCTTAATCCCTTACCAGAGATATGATTTGCTGATATTTTCTTTCTGTGAGTTGCCTTTTTACTGTTGATATTATCTTCTGATGCACAAAACTTTAAAAAATTTTAGGTCTTATATATTATATATATATTTTTTCTTTTGTTGCCTGTCTTTGGTATCCTATGCAATAAGTCATTGCCAAATCCATTGTCATGAAGTTTTTGCCCTGTGTATCCTTTTAAGAGTTTTATAGTTTTAGGTCTTACATTTAGGTCTTTGATCCATTTTAATTTTTTTATATATAAAGTAAGAGCCTCCAACTTTAGTCTTTTGCATATGCATATCCAGTTTACTCAGCACAATTTCTTGAAAAGATTGTGCTTTCCTTGTTGAATGATCATGGCATCCTTGTAAAAGTCATTTGACCATATATACTAAGGATTATTTGGGGGCTTTCTATTCTATTCCATTGGTATATATGTCTGTTTTTATGCCTTTAATATCTTTTAGTAGTGTTTTGTAGTTTTTACCATATAAGTCACCTCCTGGGTTAATTCCTAAGTACTTTATTATATTATTGTAAATGGAATTATTTTCATAATTTCCTTTGCAGATTGTTCATTGTTATTATATAGAAATGTGTCTGATTTTTGCTTGTTGACTTTGTGTCCTGCGATTCTTTTTAGTTTCCTTTATTAGTGCTAATAGCTTTTTGTGTGTGTGTGTGTGTGTGTGTGTGGAATCTTTAAGGGGTTTCTGCATATAAGTTTATATTACCTGCAAACAAAGATAATTTTACTTTTTCCTTTGCAATTTGGATGTCATTTGTTTCATTTTCTTGCCTGATTACTCTAGCTAGGACTTCCAGTACTATGTTCAGTAGAAGTCATGAAAGTAGGTATCCTTGTCTGTTCTTGATCTTAGAATAAATGCTTCCAGTCTTCCACCATTGAATATGATGTTCACTGCAGGTTTTTTATACATGGCTTTTATTAAGTTGAGGTAATTTCCTTTGAATTCCAGTTTATTGAGTGTTTTTGCCATGAAAGGGTGTTGTCAAGTGTTTTTTCTGTGTTAATTGAAATAATTATGTTTTTTTCCCTTCATTCTGTTAATGTGTGTTATACTAATCAATTTCCATATGTTAAGCCATCCTTGCATTCCAGGAATAAATCTCACTTGGCCATGGTATATAATCCATTTCATACGCTGCTGTATGTAGTTCGCTTATATTTTGTTGAATTTTGAATCACTGTTCTTTAAGTGTATTTATCTTTAGTTTTCTTGTATCTTTTTCTGGTTTTGGTATCAGGGTAATGCTAGCCTCATAGAATGACTTAGGAAGGGTTTTTCTTCAATTTTTAACCTTTGAGAAGGATAGGTATCACTTCTTAAATGTTTGGTAGAATTTATTAACAAAGCCATCAGATCTAGGACTTCTGTTTGTGAGGAGATCTTTAATTACTGATCCTATGTCCTTACTAAGTTACAGGTCTCTTAAAATTTCCATTTCTTCAGGATTTCGTCTTGTTAAGTGTTGTGTTTCTTGAAACTTGCCTGTTTCATCTAAGTTACTCAATTTGTTGGGGCATAACTGTTCATAGTATTCTTAAAATTTTTTTAAATTTCTTTGTGATTAGTAGGAATGTTCCCACATTCATTTCAGATTTTAGTATTTTGAGTTCTGTCTTTTTTTTCTTAATCCATCTGGGAGCTAGTGGTTTGTTAATTTCATTTGTTCAAAGAACCAACTTTTGGTTTTACTAAATTACTCTATTTGTCTATTCTGTATTTCATTTATTTCTGCTATAATCATTATTTCCTTCATTCTGCTAGCTTTGGGTTTAATTTGTTCTTTTTCTTTTTCCTTAAGTTGTAAAGATAAGTTGTTGACTTGATTTTTTCTTGTTTTTATTGTTCTTCTCTCTTTTTATTTATTTTGAAAGAGAGGGAAAAGTAAAGAAGAGAGAGAGAGAGTAGGTGCAAGCAGAGGAGAGACAGAGAATTCCAGCCAGGCTCTGTACAATGCAAGACTTGATCTCACGAACCGCAAGGTCATGGCCTGAGCTGAAATCAAGAGTCAGACACTTAACTAAGTCACCCAGGTGCCTCTTCTTGTTTTCTTCTCTTTTTTCTTTTTTTTTTTAAGTTTATATATTTATTTTGAGAGAGAAAGAAAGTGAGCAGGGCAAGGGCAGAGAGAGAGGAGTCAAAGGATCCGAAGCGGGCTCTGTGCCGACAGCAGAGAGACCAGTGCAGGGCTCAAACTCATGAATTGTGTGATCATGACCTGAGCTGTAGTCTGACGCTTAACCGACTGAGCCATCCAGGCACCCCATCTTGTTTTCTTAATGTAAACATTTATAGCTATAAATTTCCCTCTTAGCACTGCTTTCCCTGGGTCCTACCAGGTTTAGTATTCTGTGTTTTTGTTTTTATTTGCCTTTAAATATTTTCTAATTTACCTGTGATTTCTGATTTGATCCATTGGTTATTTAAGAGTGTGTTATC
>NW_024412388.1:42761198-42765924 GCF_014898765.1 Herpailurus yagouaroundi
GTGCACCTTAAAGGCTGTGGATGCTGGTATCGTTGGGTAGAGTGTTTTGCATATGTCTGTTAGATCTAATTGGTTTATTGTGTTAAGTCCTTTGTTTCCTTACTTCTGTCTGGTTCTATCCATTATGGAGTAGGTTATTGAAGTCTCCATTATTGTAGAAATGTCTGTTTCTCCCTTTAATTTTGTCAGTTTTTGTGTCATGTTTTTGGTTTGTTTTGTTTTGAGAGAGAGAGAGAGAGAGAGAGCGTGCGCGCGAGCATGAGCTGGCAAAGGGGAGGGGCAGAGGGAGAAGTAGAAAGAGAATCTTAAGCAGGTTCCATGCTCAGAGCAGAGCCTGATGCAGGGCTCTATCTCACCACCGTGAGATCATGACCTAAGCTGAAATCAAGAGTTGGATGCTGAACTGACTGAGCCATCCAGGTGCCCCTATGTGTCATATGTTTTAATAGTCTGTCATTAGATACATCAGTGTGTATACTTACTATATCTTCTTGCTGTACTGCACCTTTTATTGATATATAATGTCTTGCTTTGTCTCTTGTAACCTCTTCTGATTTTAAAGTCTATTTTGTCTGACAGTAGTATAGTCACCCCTGCTGTCTTTTGGTTATATTTGCATGGAATGTTTTTTTCCATCCTTTGATTTTCCATCTAGCTATGTCTTTGGATCTGAAGTGAGTCTCTTGTAGATAGTGTATAGTTGGATCATATGTTTAATTCATTCTTCCAGTCTTTGTCTTTTGATTGTAGCATTTAATCCATCTACATTTAAAGTAATTAGTGATAAGGAGGGACTTATGTCATTTTGCTCTTTGGTTTCTATATGTTTTGCAGCTTTTTTTGTTCCTCATCTCCTGCATTACTATTTTCCTTTTGTTCAGCTGATTTTTTTTATAATGAAATGTTTAAACTCCTTTCTCATTTCCTTTTGTGTATTTTCTGTAACAGTTTTCTTTGTGGTTATCGTGGAGATTACATTTAATATCCTAAAGTCACAATACTCCAATTTGAGTATCAGCTTCACTTCAGTGACTTAAAACACTGCTCATTTACATCTCCATTCTCACCCCTTTTAATCAATGATATCCCCCAATTATATCATTATGCGTTTTTTGCCCCAGAGTATAAAAATTGATAATTCAAGTTATAATAACACTAGCTTTTAGAATAATTTTTTTTTTTTTAAGCAAATGTATTCGTTTCTTAAATCATGTAGAAAACAAAAAGTTACAAACCAGTTTTTGGGTTTTTTTTTTTTTTTTTTTTTTTTTTTTGAGTAATCTCTACACCCAACATGGGGCTTGAACTCATGACCCTGAGATCAAGAGTCACATACTGTACCAACTTAGCCAGCCAGGTGCTCCTACAAACCAGTGTTAATATATCACTAGTTTTGTTTTGTTTTTGTTTTTGTTTTAGTGTTTATTTATTTTTGAGACAGAGACAGAACACGAGTGGGGGAGGGACAGAGAAGGAGGGAGACACAGAATCAAAAACAGGCTCCAGATTCTGAGCTGTCAGCACAGAGCCTTATGTGGGGCTCGAACTCATGAACCAGGGAGATCATGACCTGAGACGACGTTGGACGCTTAACTGACTGAGCCACCCAGGTGCCCCAATATATCACTAGTTTTTTAAATGGACCATGTATATACCTCTGTTGAGATCTTTATTACCTCAGATGGCTTATTACTGTCTAGTGTTACTTTATTTTACTCTGCAGGACTCCTTTGAGCATTTCTTACAGGACAGGTTTAGTGATAATGAATTTCTTCAACTTTTTTTATCTGGGAATGTCTTGATTTCTCCCTTACATTTGAAGGACAGTTTTGCTGGATATAGGATTCTTGGTTAACAGGGTTTTTTTTCTTTTAACAATTCAAACATATCTGTTTTCCCACTGTCTTCTGCCCTTTAAAGTTTCTGATGAGAAATCTGCAGATAATCTCATCAGGGATCCCTTATGTATGATGCTTTGCTTCTCTTGCTGCTTCCAAGATTTTCTTTGTCTTTAGCCTTCAAAAATTTGATTATAATGTGTCTTGGTGTGAGTATTCTTGAGTTCATCTTACTTTAGATTTCCTAGGATATTTATATTAATGTCTTTTATCAAATTTGGGAATTTTTCAGTCATATTTTCTTCAGATATTCTCTCAGCCCCTCTCTTTGTCTTCTTCTGGGATGCCCACAATGTGTAGTTTGGTCTGCTCCTTGGTATTTCATAGGTTCCTGAGGGTCTCTTCACATTTTTTTTTCATCTTTTTTGCTTTTTGTTCCTCTGACTACTCATTTCTGTTGTCCTGCTTTCGAATTGGTTGATTCTTCTGTCTGGTGAAAGCTGCCTTTGAATCCCTCTAGTGAAGTTTTCGTTTCAGTTATTGTACTTTTCAGCTCAAGAATTTCTTTTCTTTTTCTTTTTCCTTTTTAAAAAAAATTTTTTTAAAATATTTGCTTATTTTTGAGAGAGAGAGAGAGTGTGAGCAGGTTAGGGACAGAGAGAGAGGGAAACACAGAATCCAAAGCAGGCTCCAAGCTCTGATCTGTCAGCAGAGAGCCTGACGTGGGGCTTGAACCCACGAACCGTAAGATCATGACCTGAGCTGATGTTGGATGCTTAACTGACTGAGCCACCCATGTACCCCTTCTTTTTCTTTTTTATGATTTCTGTCTGTATTGATTTTTTTCTCTTTTGCTCATGCATCATTTCCTTGACTTTATGTATATCTTCCTTTAGTTCTTTGAACATCTGCAAGACAGTTGTCTAGAAGTCTTTCCTAGTAGATTTGCCATCTGGTTTTTTTTTTTATAGGGACAGTTTCTGTTGATTCCTTTTTCTTTCAAATGAGCCATACTTCCTTAATTGTTTGTATGCCTTGTGATTTTTTTTCTTGTTAAAAACTGGACATTTGAAACTTATAATATGGTAGCTCTAGAAATTAGATTGTCTCCTTTCCCTAGGGTTGGCTGTTTTGTTACTGTGTTTGTTTTTGTTTTGTTTTGACCTGTGCCAGATATCAACCTGAAGTATAAACTTAAAGGTCTTTTTAGGTCTTCTCTGAATCTTTCTTGGGTCTGTGCAGTCACTTTGGAATTTTCTCTGTATATGCATTTGTTTTGAATGTTTTAGTCTTTAATGTCTGGCTTTCCAAATTAGAAAAAGAGTAAAAGGAAGACAAGGGGGATATAAAGGACACTGGCCCTTTAATTTCCCTGGAAGTCAGTTTGCTTGGAGGGAGAGGTGCAGCGATAGTGGCTTCTCACCTGCGTCCTGTACCCTGTTCTCAGAAGCAGCATTCTGTGATCAGAACACATATCCCTGATAATTGGGAGTCATGATCCTTTTTCCTTTCTTGGCTCCTACAAGCCAAGTGCATGCTGCCCTGGATTATTTCTGCGGGCTGATGGGTGGGGGTGGACAGCTGTTACTGTGCTAAGAGCTGAAATAGATGGAAACGAATCACAATTTCCTGTCTAAGGCTTCTCTGGGAAATTGCAAGCCTTTGATAAACTCCTGGGTTCTGACATAGTTGTATCAGACAGATAATTTCCCAATGTACTTGTTGACTATGTGGGGACACAGATCTATGATTAAATATGTTAAATGTTCACCATCTGTCCTTTTGCTAGAGTTACCTCCGTCATCTCTTGGTTACTGTATGAAACTTATTCTCTAGCAGATTTTCCAGGAAGGAGATTTGTGTCCTATTCTCTGAGTTCTTATTATTCAGTATTTTATATTTTTATAACCTTGATATTTGAAGTATAGCTTGGCTGGATACAAACTCCTTTTTTACCCTTTTCTTTCCTGGTTTCTTGAAAATTCTCCACTGTTGACTTGCTTTGTATGTTGCTTTTTAAGTTCCATGACAATCTAATTCTCTGTGTTATTTATTTGATCTTTTTATGTGGAAGCCCTGCAGATTGTTTTTTTCTTTATCTTTAAATTTAATCTTTGTACTCTGATATGTCTCAGATGATCTCAGTTAGTTGTCCCTGGTACTGGGTGGATCCTTTCAATGTATTGATTTAGGTCTTTTTAAAAATTATTTCTGGGGGCGCCTGGGTGGCGCAGTCGGTTAAGCTTCCGACTTCAGCCAGGTCACGATCTCGCGGTCCGTGAGTTCGAGCCCCGCGTCGGGCTCTGGGCTGATGGCTCAGAGCCTGGAGCCTGTTTCCGATTCTGTGTCTCCCTCTCTCTCTGACCCTCCCCCGTTCATGCTCTGTCTCTCTCTGTCCCAATAATAAATAAAAAAACGTTGAAAAAAAAATTAAAAAAAAAAATTATTTCTGGAAAGTTTTTCTAGATAATAGTTTTAAATATTAGTTTTCCCCTAAGGACCTTCAAATATATACATCTTGGATCTTCTTTGTCTTTTTTCCATAACAACACTCAATCTTAGACCATTTGTACTTTTTTCTTTTTTTTTGTTTTAAGTTTATTTATTTTGAGAGAGAGAGAGAGAGACAGAGCACATGAGCAGAGGGTGGACGAGGGGCAGAAGAGAGGGAGAGAAAGACTCCCAAGTAGGCTCTGTACCACCAGCAGAGTACAGTGTGGTGCTTGAACCCATGCACCGTGAGAGCATGACTTGAGCCAAAGTCAAGAGCTGGACCCTTAACCAACTGAGCCACCCAGGAGCCCCTGTACTTCTTTCTTTTTAAAAAATTTTGTTTTCTGAGCGCCTGGGTGGCGCAGTCGGTTAAGCGTCCGACTTCAGCCAGGTCA
>NW_024412388.1:42770924-42855669 GCF_014898765.1 Herpailurus yagouaroundi
CCACCCAGGCGCCCCTTTCCATTACTAAATTTTTATTCAAATCCACGCTTCCTTGGGTGCCTTGTAACTTAGTTTTTATATTTGATATGATTTTGTCTTTTTCTTTCCTGAGTTTAATCAACCATTGTCTCATCTTTTCATTAAGGGTATTTTTTCATATCCCCAAATGCTTACGGAGAATATTTAATTCAGATTAGTGCTGTGTTAAAATTTTCTTCTGATTTGTTGTTGGTTTATAGGAAGAAATGCTGCTTAGAAATTTCTTATAAATAGCTATATATGGAATTGGTTTGAATTTTTTATTTTTTGGTATTTAATGGACATAGTTCCTACTTCAGAAGCATTGTCCATTAGTGATGTCAGTGATGTGAGGTTTCTTCAGTGATAATGATACTACTGGTCATGGTAGAGTGGAGAGGGGATTGTTTTCATTTAAAAGATTCTGAATTTTCCCCTTTATTTTCTTCTCCACTACCCAGGAATGCTGAAAATTGGGTCATACTTAGTTTCATTTGCATTCCTTATTAATTTTATGTTTTGGATCATGGTGGGGGGGGGTACCATTATCCTCCAGACCCAAAGTCTATATGTAGATTTTTAAAAGTTATTATTTAGGTGGTAGCAAGAAAGAATTGTGTTAATATTTAATAAATAAACAGTAATACTACAAAAAAAGTCCTTTTCCCTTCCATTTTAGTTATTTTATGTGGCCTTTTACCTTTCTCTTATTACCTAATTTATTCTATATGAGTACTTAGAAAACATATGCAGTCATGGTTATTGATTGTTTATATGCCACCCATTATTCAGTCGAAGTCTTTTTTTTTTTTTTTGAAGTCTTAACTGTAATATAGTTGTAGGGAGATGGCATTTCACTTTAGCTCCATCACTGAATTGGTTTGTTAAAATTAGCACCATACTTCATCTCTCTGACCCCATCTGTAAAAATGGGATTGAGGAGACCATTTACCTATTAGAATTCAATAAGAGTAACTTTGTAAAGCACCTGGAACACTGAATTGAATACCTGTCATTGTTTCTAACACTCAAAACCCCTTAAAAACCTGAGTAGTGAAACCTATTGGTAATATTTTTGTTTTTCAGGTTGCTGGAGGAGCCAATATGAGCCAGATTTCAGAAGCACTGAGTCGATACAGGAATAGGTCATGTTTTATGAAGGAAGCCCTTTACAGGCTCTTCACAGAGACGTTTTCAATGCAGGTAACCATGCCTGCGATTTTAAAGGTAACTATACCTCAGAAAGGTAGTTTTTGTTACCACTTTTTACTTAGTTCATTAAAGCTGTTCACAAAACACTGAATGCAGTAATTTATATGCCTTATTCTGTAGTGAGCCACAGTACCCTCACAGAGAAAGGAAAACAATGTTAGACTTAACTACTAGACCATTTCTCATTTTGAGCATCTGAATCAATTAGAATCATCCAGCGTTTTGATTTTACCTGAGAAGGATGTATAGGAGCACTGTACTATTTTGCCTACAATAAGAGATATAATTTATAAACACAAAGTCACTTTGCCCTAAATGTTGTTTCTTATTCATTCATTCATTTGGTTACTCTTTGTTTTTTATTTAAAAAATAATGTTTTTTAAATGTTTACTTATTTTTGAGAGAGACAGAGACAGAGTACGAGTGGGGGAGGGGCAGACACAGAGGGAGACACAGAATCCAAAGCAGGCTCCAGAGTCTGAGCTGTCAGCACAGAGCCCAACGCGGGGCTCAAACTCACGAACTGTGAGATCATGACCTGAGCCAAAGTCAGACACTTAACCGACTGAGCCACCCAGGCACTCCATTTGTTTACTCTTTAAAATCTAACCTCTGGTTTTCTAAAAGAAAACATCAGTATCTCCAACAACAACAGAGCAAAATGTAATAATTGAAGGTGGCCAAATCTACCATTTAAAGTATTTTGTGAATAAAGTAAAATTACCAGTATTGGTAGGTCCAGGCTTTGGTTTACAGAAGAATGAATTTTTTTTAAATTTTTATGTTTATTTATTTTTGAGAGAGAGAGGAAGACAGAGGATCTGAAGCGGGCTCTGTGCTAAGAGTGGAGAGCCCGATGTGGGGCTCAAACTCATGATCTGTGAGATCATGACCTGAGCCAAAGTTGGACGCTTAACTGACTGAGCTGCCCAGGCACCCCTACAGAATGAATTTATTTTAAATGTTATTGGAAGTATTAAGTGGTTTGGGAAAGAAAACTGCAGTTATTTAGAGTGAAATGTAACGTGGAAATGAAGAGTCTTAATAATTTGTAGTTCTTTGCATTTCCTTAAAAATATGGATATTTCTGCCTCATGCGAGATTAGATTTGTTCATAACCTAAAAGCAGCACTGTATAAAGAGAAAAAATTGTGTACTTTTCCCATTTGTAATGATACTGAATTTGGTGTTCTAAAAGTCCATTTCATATCAAAGACTATGATTTTTGAAAACCATGGGTTTTTTTTAAATTATTTCTGCATTTTTTTTTTATTTTTAAAAAAAATTTTTTTTTTCAACGTTTATTTATTTTTGGGACAGAGAGAGACAGAGCATGAACGGGGGAGGGGCAGAGAGAGAGGGAGACACAGAATGGGAAACAGGCTCCAGGCTCTGAGCCATCAGCCCAGAGCCCGACGCGGGGCTCGAACCCACGGACCGCGAGATCGTGACCTGGCTGAAGTCGGACGCTTAACCGACTGCGCCACCCAGGCGCCCCTGCATTTTTTTTTTAAACGTTTATTCATTTTTGAGACAGAGAGAGACAGAGCATGAACAGGGCAGAGTCAGAGAGAGGGAGACACAGAATCCGAAACAGGCTCCAGGCTCTGAGCTGTCAGCACAGAGCCCGACGCGGGGCTCGAACTCACGGACTGCGAGATCATGACCTGAGCCGAAGTCGGCCACCCAACCGACTGAGCCACCCAGGCGCCCCAATTTCTGCATATTTAATTTGCAGATGATGGCAATCCAATGAAATCCTAGGAGCAGTTTAGCAATATAGACAACAGTCATTTTTTTCTCTAGTAGAATGTGTCCCAGGTCTGTGTCTGTCTCTAGGCTCCATTACTTCATGCAGCTGTCAGAGTGAGGGGCTCTGGTCTCTTAAAATCATGGTTCATGCAAGTATCAGCAGACTAGTTTCTGAGGTAGATAAGGATGATTATTATCCCTGTTGGATAGACAAAACAGATTGCTTTGTCCTTAAATGTTAGAGCAGGGGTGGTCTAAGGTTAGAATGGCACCTCCATTTTACATGAGTGTTGTAGGTCTTTCACAGTTAGTCTTCCAGTTACCTTTCTAATGTTATGCTTTACCATTTTTCAAATGCTTTCAAAATTCTGTTAAATTCACGTTTTCTCCTCCGCTAATGGATTCATCCCATCCTTTTGTTTATTTTGTGTATTTCCTTATCACCTTTCCCTTCCTTGGGAATCTCCTCTTCATTTCATCCCTACCTCCATCTTATTCTGTCCAAATCTTAGCTGCAACCCTGCTTAAATGTGCTCTCTGAATGAAGTCTTCTGATTCCATACCAGAAATGATTGCTCCCTCCACAGTGACCTTAGGCAGCACTTTATGTATACTTCTTTTATGATACTTTCTTTTTTCCAGTTTCATGTTTTGATAGCCCTCACAGTATCCTTTGTTTACATACCTTATTTTTCTCACAAGGCTTTATGTTAAGGAATTAGGGTGTAAGTAATTCATGTTTGTGTCCCCTGTAGTGCTTATCGCAATGCTTTGTATGGAGTGAGGTTCGATAAAGGATTATGAAATTACTGAGGAAACAGAAGTCCAAAGAAGGGAAGTGACTTGCCTTTAGTCACAGAGCTAGTTAATGGCTGCATTTGGATTGGAAGGTATTGCTGGTGTCCTAAAATAATAAATGCTGAGGATAGGGAAAATCTGTTACTTTCTGGCCCAATGAACAGATATTTTTGCCAATTAACACAAAAACAAAACAGTTTAAACAATGCTAATGTTGTCATATGCCACTAAAAACAAGTTCATCTTCAGCTTGTGGCTGTAGGAATGAGGAATCATCCATTGGATTTGCCAGTGCAGTTCACAGCCAGTGCTTGCGCCCTCAACTTAACACGCCAGGGCCTGGCCAGGGGGATGCCTGTTCGTCTGTTGTCAGAGGTCACCTGTCTGCTTTTCAAGGCTCTGAAAAATTTCCCCCATTACCAGCAGGTAATTTGAATTGAATACTTGACTGTGCTTCTTACTTCAGGGCAAATACATGAAAAAAATTATTAGTATTAGTTATTATTAGTTTTAGCATTATTTTCTTCTAATTTTTCATCCTACCTGAAAGAATGAGAGAGAGAATAAATAAGGAATTTATATTTGTTATAGAAAAAAATAGCAAATTTGGATAAGCAGTTGGGTTCAAATTTTTAAAATTTCTCAAAAACCAGTTACCCAGAAACCCATGTACTGTTAACACTTCAGTACATCGTTATAAGCTTAACATCATATGTGAAAGTTAACTTGAATTGAATCATAGATCTAAATATAAAAGGTAAAACCCTAAAACTTTAGAAGAAAACATAGGAGAAAATATTTGTGACCTTGAAGTAGGCAAAGTTTTCTTAGGATACAAAAAGCACATATCATGAAAGAAAAATAATAAATTTAGAATTCATCAAAATAAGCTTCTCACACACATACACAAATTGAAAAGGGTGAGCTGTGGGCTGGGAAAAATGTTTATTTTGTATATATGAGAAAAGACTTTTATAGAAAATATAAAAAAAAACTCTTAGTAACACAAGATAAACCAATTTTTTTAAAAGGCAAAAGATTTGAGCACTTTACCCAAGAATACATGCAGATGACAAATGAGTATGTAAAAAGATGCTCAGTGTGTTTAGTTATTAAAACCACATTGAGATACCACTGCATACCTAGTACTACTACACACTAGATTGGTTGAAATCAAAAGTGTTGGCAGGGGTGTGGAGCAACTGAGATTCTCACATATTGATGTTAAGAATGTAAAATGATGCAATTACCAGTTTGACGTTGGCTTACAAAGTTAGACATATACCTTCTACACTACCTAGTCATTCCACTACTAGAGAAATGAAATCATATATTCATACAGAGACTTCTACATGAATGTTCATAATATCTTTATTCATAATATATCTCCTAAAACTGAAAACTTTTCAGTTGTTCAGCAACAGATGAATAGATAAATTGTGGTATGTTCGTATAGAAAAATACTATTTGGCAATAAAAAGGAAAAAAGTACTCATGTGCAATATGGATGAATCTCAAAAACATTATATACTGAGCAAAATAAGCCAGACACAGAAGAGTAGATAGCATATGATTCCATTTATGTGAAACTTGAGAAAAGATTAGTCTCTTAGGACAATGTAATTTTCTGGGGTTGAAGCCTGTGAGGTTAAGATTGACTGGAAGGTCATGCAGTGCAACTCTTTGGGGTGATGGAAATATTTTTTATCTTAACTATGGTGATGGTGGATGGTAGTGGTTACACAGCTGTATCAATTTGTCAAATCTAATTGAAGTATGTACTTAAAATGTAAAAATTTTAAAATACAGTAAGGAAGGTGGTTTTTCCTCATTAAAAAAAAAAAAATCTGTTTCTACTTTCTGTTGAGAAGTTGGAAGCTCCTTCGCAGTTTGGTGTTAATTCCTACATGGAAGGCATCAGTTGGAGTAAGAACTGCCCCTATAAGAGGCCATTAATTCTCGTTTGCCGTAATTCCTACAACTGCTCTGCTCTGTCACATTCAGCCCACTTCACTTGTTTGTTACTGCCCAGTTCCTGTTGGCATTTCAGGCTTGCTGGCCCTGCCTCTTAAACTACTTCAGTCATACAGGCTTACTTATTATGGCCTTTCAAAGAAATGGTATGTTTTTCTATTCCTACAACTTTCCCATGAGGCTTTCTCTTTCTTTCCTGTCTCTAATGGCCCAGTTTCATCCCTGCTGGTCTTAGGTAGCAGGTATAACTCTATCACATAGTTATGAGAGATCTGGTAAGGACATTTGTAGATGGCCCAGGCTTCAGGTAATTGATTTAGACTGACCCATAGTCAGGCCATTGGGGTTCAGGAGAAGAGACCCCACTTTGTCAAAAAAAAAAAAAAGGTAGGGGGAGGATTGTTCTTTAGGCAGAGGTAAATGTGACAGAGTAAGATTAAATGAACTTGGAAGTACACAGGCAGGTACACAGTGAGCTCTCAGTAAATGCCTAGAATCTTTATTTAGAATGGGGTATACCTTTGCTCAAAATTATTTTTCTTTATTCCCTTAAAGTTACAGAAGAATTGTCTTCTCTCCTTAACCAATTCCAGGATTCTTGTGGATGTTCCATTTGACAGGCAAGTATAAAACTTGGTCATCTGATTTTGGGGTGTTGACTAGTGTTACTCTGATCATTGTTGGCTTTGGTTATTAGCTTATTAGCAAGGGTTTGATTAAGGCTGGGCTAAGGTGTTTGAGGAGAATGTTCTGTTGAGCCTCTTCCACAGAGGTGATTAGAAGTACCCTACAGATGACCCTTGAAAAAATGCAGGGATTAGGGACACTCACACTACACCCCCGCCCGTCAAAACGCATGTATAATTTTGACTCAACCAGAACTTTACTAGTAGCTTGCTATTGACTGAAAAGCCTTAGTGATAAAATAGTCGATTAACATGTATTTTGTATGTTAAATATTATATATTATATTCTACATTAAAGTAAGCTAGAGAAAAGAAAATGTTATTAAGAAAATCATAAAGAAGGGGCACCTTAGGTGGCTCAATCAGTTAAGCATCTGACTCTTGATCTAGGCTCTGGTCCTGATCTCGCTGTGGATTGAGCTCCGCATTGGGCTCTGTGCTCTGACAGGCAGTCTGCTTGGGATTCTCTCCTCTCCCTCTGCCCCTCCCCCAGTCATGCTCTCCCCAAAAATAAATAAATATTTTTTTAAAAAGAAAAAATCATAAATAGAAAACAATACATTTATAGTACTGTACTGTATTTATTGATACCAAAAGTTTATATTATCTATTTCTAAGGTGAATCTTCTGTCAGTACCTATATCAATATCATCTACAAAACACTGTAGATGTTTTATGTATTACTAACGCTAGATATCAAAAATGAAAAGATAATGTGGGGTATCTGGCTGTCTTAGTAGAGTGTGTGACTTGATCTCAGGGTCATGGAATTCAAGCCCTACATTGGCGGTAGAGTTTACTTAGGTTTTTCTTTCTTTCTTTTTTTTTTTTTTTTTTAATGTTTTATTTATTTTTGAGAGAGACAGCATGAGCAGGGGAGGGGCAGAGAGAGAGGGAGACACAGAATCCGAAGCAGGCTCCAGGCTCCAAGCTGTCCTCACAGAGCCTGACGCAGGGCTTGAACCCAAGAACTGTGAGATCATGGCTGGAGCCAAAGTCAGCCACCCAACCAGCTGAGCCACCTAGGTGCCCCGAGTTTACTTAGGAAGGAAGGAAAGAAGGAAAGATAGTGTGAAAAATATTTATTTACAAGTGTATTCATGCATTGATAATGAAGAAGCAGCAATATGATTGCTTTATGGTAGTATAGTATAATCAAGGAATTGTTTCATGGTAGCCAAGCCTTACACTAATGAATGAATTGCTGTAAAATTTTCATGGCATAGAGTAAAGCAGTCATATTTATCATACAGTGTTGGAAACATTGTTACTTTAAAAAAAAAAAAAAACTACTGGGGTGCCTGGGTGGCTTAGTAGGTTGAGCATCTGACTTTGGCTCAGGTCATGGTCTCACAGTTTGTGAGTTCGAGCCCTGCCTTGGGCTCTGTGCTGACAGCTCAGAGCCTGGAGCCTGCTTCTGATTCTGTGTCTCATTCTCTCTCTGCCCCTCCCCCACTTGTGCTCTCTCAAAAATAAGTAAATGTAAAAAAAAACAAATTAAAAAAAAAAACAACTACTTGCCTTTGCTAATAGGCTGAAATGCAGTTTCTTCAGTTATGGCAGAGGCATATTATATGGTAATGTAATTCTTGGAAAGCAAAATTACAAAATGATAAGAAAACTAACATGTTTTTAATCTTATATTAAATATCACTTACCTTATGCTCTATAAGGGTAGGCTGTCCACTTCCATGCAAGTCTTGCATGTGATGTTGTACATCCTGAATACTTAGGCATTAATAAGGACACAGACACCTCTCATACAATTCTTGCTATACAGTTATTAGATGTTCATATGAAGATACATACACAACAGAGAGGTTTATTAACTGTAGGCATGATGATTATTTACTGCTCATTAAGTAGAATTGGATCATCATAAAAGTCTTCATCCTCATTGTTTTCATGTTGACCAGGCTGAGGAGAAAGAGGAGGGGTTAATCTTGCTGTCTTGGGGGTGAAAGAGGTGGAGGACATGGAAGGGGAGGCAGCCACACTTGGTATAACTTTACTGCATCATAATTTCTGTCTGACTTCTTTGCTTTTTCATTTCTCTAGAGATATTTCTATACAGTACCAATTTTTCTTTCACCATTTGCTTTAGTTTCATTGCCCGTATTATAGAAGGGTCCATGTTATAAAATAAGTCAAAAGCAGTCTTGAATAATTGGGATCCTTCTGCCCGATTGTCTAATGTCAATCTATTATCTGGTACTGCTTCTCCTACATCTTCTTCCTTGCTGTCCAGCACTGGTTTGGAAGCGCTCATCTGTATCAAATTGACATCTGTTAATTCCTCTGGTGTGGGGTCTATTAACTCTTGAATTTCTCCAAGATCTGTATCTTGAAACTTCACCCCCCACCTTTTTTTGGCCATATCTACAGTCTCTTTCATGATTTCCTTGATTGGCTGTCATAAATCCTATAAAGTCATACACAGCAAATGGATACAGTTTTCTCCAGCAGAAATTTATTGTCTCAGGCTTGATGGCTTTTATGGCTTTTTCTGTAACAATAGTTGCGTCTTCGATGGTGTAATACTTCCAGACTTTCATGATGTTCTATTGGGATTCTCTTCCAAAATGTTGACAGTCCTTCCATAGAGTACTGTGTGTAATGAGCCTTAAAGGTCCCTATCACCCTGAATCTAGAGGCTGAATTAGAGACCCTGTGTTTGGGAGCAGATAGACCACTTCAGTGCTTGAAATCATGGGGTTCTGGGGGCCAGGGGAATTATCCAATATGAAAAGAATTAAAAAAATTTTTTTAGTGTTTGTTTATTTTTTGAGAGACAGTCAGTGCAAGCGGGGTAGGGGCAGAGAGAGAGGGAGACCCAGAATCTGAAACAGGCTCCAGGCTCTGAGCTGTCAGCACAGAGCCCTACGCGAGGCATGAACCCACAAACCACGAGATCATGACCTGAGCCAAACTGGAGGCTCAACTGACTGAGCCACCCAGGCACCCCAATATGAAGAGAATTTTAAAGGCAGTCCTTTATTGGCAAGGTAATTCCTGACTTCAGGGACAAAGTATGGAACCAATCGATAAAAAGGATTCTTGTCCAGGCCTTCTTGTACAACCAAAAGACTAGCATCCTGTGTTTATCTTTTCCCTTCAGGTCTTCGGAGTTAGCAGCTTTATGGATAAGGGCAGTTCTTATCGTAAAACTGACTGCATTTGTACAAAACAGTAGAGTTAACAGTAGAGTTAACCTATTCTTTCCTGCCTTAAGTCAAACCTCTTTCTAAAAAGCAAACTATCCTTTGCTGGCATTAAATTTTGCAATTTTAGGGGCACCTGGACTGGCTCAGAAGTACCTGAGGCTTTTTTTTTTTTTTTAAGTTTATTTATTTATTTTGAGAGAGAGAGAGAGCACACGTGCCAGCAGGGAAGGTGTAGTGAGAGAGCCAGTGCAGAGCCTGATGCGGGGCTCAAACTCGTAAACCGTGAGATCACGACCTGAGCCGAAGTCAACAGTCGGATACTCAACAGACTGAGCCACCCAAGAGCCTTGGAAGAACATATCACTTTTGATCTCAGGGTTGTGAGTTCGAGCCCACTGGTTGTAGAAATTACAAAAAATAAACTTAAATTTTTTTTTGCAGTTTTAGATCCTTTCCCTTCCTTTTCCTTTAACTTGTCATATTTTCTCAAGTCATATTAGAGTCTATAACTATGCTTTTCTTATGGCAATCCCTGCCCACATAAAAGCTGCATTTCAATAAGATAAAAGGGTGTTTTGCAAAAAAGCGCAAGTTTCATGACAGCTGGCATAGCTGCAGCAACACCTTCACCAATTTCTCTTTTCTTTTCTTTCTTTTTTACTGTGGTCTTTATTCTGGATTCATTTATGAAATGATGGGCACCCCAGCTGCAGTCTTCAATCTATGGTAGATATCAGGCAGTTCAACTTTTTCTTGTAATGGCATGATTTTTCTTTGTTTCTAGGGAGCACTTCCAACATCATTAGTGGCATTTTTATATGGGTCTCATGGTGTTATTCAGGGTTTACAATATTTTACTAAACAGTGAAAAATATGTGAGTACTGCAAGAGATTACTTTTTACTGCTATATGCAGTTTACTGGAGGGAAAACTGATCATGTTGAGTGATTAATGTTGCAGGGCATTTTAAGTGGGTATACACACACACACTTCAGCTCATTGTAATGTTAACAGGAGGTGGCTGTGAAATAATTACGGTAGTACAGTATGTAGTACAGTTAACTATATAGTTACTTAATACTGTATGTTTGTTTACATTTCTGTTGACTGGTGCTATGTATGGTCTATAAGTGTTTGTGTAAGTTTCAATAAGTTTTAACCTTTTATGGTAGATGTGTATACATTTTATGGTAATAGTAAAAGAAACCAGTAACAAATATCTATGTATGTTTTGTATAGTTATAAATCCCTAACTTTTTCTTATTTTTTGATATTTCTGGGCTATGAGGTTTGTTTGTGAGTTTTTTCAAATTGTTGCAAATCTGCAAAAACATTTTCCAGTGTGTCTATTGAAAAAAACTCTGTGTTTAAGTGGACCACAATAGTTCAAACCTATGTTGTTCCAGGGTCAACTGTGCTTGCAAATATTGTCTCTCAAAGTGATTCCAGTTCAGGGTAGTAAGTGTCAAGAACATGGGCTCCAGAGAGTCAAACATACTTGAAGTTTGACTCATTTGTAAAAGTTTCCTCATTTGTAAAATAGTGACTCTAATGAGGATTAGACATGATAATGTTTGTAAAGTACTTATCAGGGTGCCTAGCTTAAGAAATAGAGCCTGTTTAGGGGTGCCTGGGTGATGACTCAGTAAGTTGAGTGCCTGACTCTTGATTTCGGCTCAGGTCATGATGCCAGGATTGTGTGTCTGAGCCCTGCATCAGGCTCCGTGCTGAGCTCAGAGCCTGCTTAAGATTCTCTCTCTCTCTCTCTCTCTCTCTCTCTCTCTCTCTCTCTCTCTTTCTCTTTCTCTCTCTTTCTCTCTCTCTCTCTCCCTCCCCCTCTCTCTCTCCCTCTCTCTCCCGTACCTCTGCCTCTCTCTCCAGCTTGCACTTCCCTAAAAAAAAAAAAGTCTCTTCTAAGTATAGTCATTCTTTTTGTTACTATTTTATTGAAAATAATTGAGAAAATCCTCATCCTGGACTCCAAAGGGACTCCTTTTGAGGCCTTTATAGTCTTCCAGATTCATGAGCTCAGAAACATTTATAATAGTTGCTGCTAACAGCAGAAAAATTCAGCACAGGCTGGCATGAACAAAGCCTGTGGTATGTGGGTGTGGAGTGTTAGGCTAAGCCATTCTCAAATCTAATTGAAATGTGTACTTAAAATGGGAGTTGACTTTTAAAGTTACAATAAGACCTCATTAAAAAGAAAAAATTGATTTCTGTCTTGTCTTGAAAGTTAGAAGATCTTTCTCATCTCAGTCTTCATTCCTACAATTGTAGTCAATAGGACCTAACTACTATCTGCCTCTATAAAAGGGTATGAATTCTCTTTAGCTATGTGATTTGTTTGCTATCCCATTTTAGCACTGTCTACAATTCATATTACAAATTACTACTTGTTGGGTGGGTTCTTCCCATTTTTCAGACCCATGAAAGTAGGAACTGAATGGTAAGTTTTTCCTAGGTCTGCTAATCTTACTTTGTTTAAAAAAAAATTTTTTTTTTTAATGTTTATTTATTTTGAAGGAGAGAGAGCATGAGCAGGGGAGGGACAGAGAGAGAGGGAGACACAATCTGAAGCAGGCTGCAGGCTCTGAGCTGTCAGCACAGAGCCCAGCAAGGGCTCAAACTCATTAGCTGTGAGATCATGACCTGAGCCAAAGTCAGATGCATAACCGACTGAGCCACCCAGGCGCCCCTGCCTGCTAAACTTACTTTGAATTCTGTGCATTTTGCTTACATTCTTATTTGCCTTCTGTCCTCTTCCTCTTCTGACCTTCTCTTCTTTTTGCCAGGTGTTCTTGATTTTCATGCCTGAGGGTTTAGAAATCCAAGATACAGGGTTTGTTGGGGAGGTTAAGTGATTTCTTCTCTCCTCATGTACTGTTTAAAACTTCATTGTGAGAAAAAAAGCCTGTTTTTTCAGGTTTGATGCTGCCAAGTTTGTTATGAGATGGCTTTGTAAGCATGAGAACCCCAAGATGCAAACAATGGCAGTGAGCATCACCTCTATTCTAGCCCTGCAGGTATGTGATTGCTAAAGTCCAGATTTCTCTCCTGAATCTTGATGGAGCTCTGATAGATGTCCAATGTTTTACTTTCGGCTTTTTGTTTGCTTACAGCTCTCATCTGAGCAAACTGCACAGCTTAAGGAAGAGCTCTTCATGGCAGTTAAGGTAAGTTGATTGTCGCTTTTATAACCCTTTTTTTCCAATAAAAAAATCTATGAACATAATTTTAAAAGTATAATCATTCTAAAAGGCTTATAAGTGAAAACTCTCTAAAGACCTGCTCCCCAAAAGAAACTACTTTCTACTCTTAGAGCTATTTCTTTTGGTATTTACCTCCACATCTCTAAATAAAATGCTTTTAACTTGATTTATCAATTTTATATGTTTTCTAATGATTCTGCTGCTATAGTAAATAAGAACTTAGCTCTCCCACATGTATCTTTAAAGAATTTTTCTACATTTATGTATGTATGTATGTATGTATGTATGTATGTAATTTATTTTAGAGAGGGAGGGATGGAGGGAGGTATCTGCACAGAGAGAGAGAGGGAGAGAGAGAATCCCAAGCCGACTCTGCGTGGACAGATGCATGTATTATCCAACACAGGGCTCGATCCCACGAACTATGAGATCATGATCTGAGTCAAAATCAAGAGGTGGACACTTAACCAACTGAGCCACCCAGGTGCTCCTCTCCTACATGTATCTCTATAAATTACCTCCTTTCCCAATAAATTAATATCCTAATTTTTATTCAGTAATCAGTATTAACCTTATGATTATGCTAATACTGCTCACTAAAAAATGTACATCATTGTTTTATTTTGCACTTGTTTTGAGCAAGTAATACCATCCCTCTTCCCCCTCCAAACATTTATGTTTCCAGTGAACTGTTTTCATAGCCTTGATAGGTTTCCTTTTTTTTTTTTTTTTTTAATGTTTATTTATTTTTGAGACAGAGAGAGACAGAGCATGAACTGGGGAGGGTCAGAGAGAGAGGGAGACACAGAATCTGAAACAGGCTCCAGGCTCTGAGCGGTCAGCACAGAGCCCGATGTGGGGCTCGAACTCACGGACTGCGAGATCATGACCTGAGCTGAAGTCGGACGCTTAACTGACTGAGCCACCCAGGCGCCCTGATAGGTTTCCTTTTTTAAAAAAATTTACTTATTTTGAGAGAGAGAACCACTTGAGTGGAGGAGAGGCAGAGAGGGGGGACGAGGTCCGAAGTGGGCTCTGCGCTGACAGCGGAGAGTCTGAGGTAGGGCTTGAACTCAGGAACCATGAGACAATGACCTGAGCCACCCAGGAGCCCCTGTTTTCCCTTTTGGGTTGCTGGCTTTCTTATGGTTTATAAGACTTTGCTATATATTAAGGAATTGAGCCTTTTGACTCTGATGTGAGATGCATGTATTTTCCCCAGTTGGCTGTTTGATTGTTTGTACTTTATGACATGTTTTGCCATGCAGTAATTTAAAAATGTTTATAGGTTTAAATTTATCATTTTATTTCTCTGGCATTGATGGCACAGTTTGAAAGTATTTCTGTGCTCCACAGAGTATATTTTAAAATTTTCTCATGATTTTTATCTGTGGTTTCCTTTCTTTTAACATGTAAATTCTTGATTTACTTAAAGCCTTTTTTTTTTTTTGGGGGGGGGTATGTTGTAAGGGTCTGTGTTTCTTCTCAATGTCTGCCTCTGCACCTTTTGTTGAACAAATTATCTTTTCTCCATTGTTATACATTGCTACCTCTATCATATATTAAATTCCCTTCTCTATTTGCATCTGTTTCTGGACTTTGTGCTGTGTTAAGTTAATTTGTATGTCTGTTTATATGCTGATACCACACTTTTTATTTACTAGTTTTATAAATTCCTTAATAGTTAAGATCTTGAGTTTCTTTTTTTTTCTTATGTTTTATTTTTGTGGTTTTTTTTTTTTTTTTTTTAATTGTTGTTGTTTTTGAGAGAGAGAGGGCGCAGAAGAGGGGTAGAGAGAAAGAGGGAGATACACAATTCGAAGCCGGCTCCAGGCTCTCAACTGTCAATACAGAGCCTGTTGCGGGGCTCAGTCCCATGAACTGTTAGATCATGAGCTGAGGCAAAATCAAGAGTCAGACACTTAACTGACTGAATCACCCAGCCGTCCCTCTTTGTTTTTTTTAATGTGAACACCAGAACTGGCTTTTCTTGTTTTAAAAAAGCTTTGTTTTCTTTGGGATTATGTTAAATTTATAGATTTACTTAGAAGAATTGACATCTCTTTGATACTGATTTTTCCTTCTGAGACTAGGAGATGTTACTCCATTTATTTGGTCTTCTATGTCCCCCAGATGTATACGGGTGTTGTCTTAATGTTGATATTCTGTATTTCTTAAATTTATTCCTAAAGTTTTTACCTTTTGCATTGCTGTCACAAGTAGAATCTTACGAGTTTTTGATATGTAGTCAGTAGGTTTGGGGGATAAAAATCAAGAGTGACTTTTTAGACATGTTAATTTCTGCAATGCTTGAGATGTCACAGAGGCAGTTTGATATGGGGCACAGCTCAGAGTATTGTGTAAGAATAATTTGAGTCCTCAGTTCTGATACGGGATATAATCACCTGGAGAGTGTGGAGTGCATATAGAGTAAAAAGAAGGACTGAAATGAGTGTGTTAGAAAGAAGAACAAGCCGGGGAAGGAGAGTGGAGTTGTGTGGAAAATGAGAAAACCAAGAAAGAGTGATGTCTTAGAATCCAAGAGAATTATTTCCAGAAAAATTGAGCAGTCATGTCAGATGCTATTGAGTGGTTGAGTGAGATGGACAGAGAGGTGCCAGTTGGATTTGGCAGGATGGAAGTCATTAGTCATCTTGTTTACATTATTTTAGTGGAGTAGTGGGACAGAGCCTGTTTGGACTACAATGATGAGCAAATGGGAGGTGCAACACGGAAGCAACTTTTTGATATACTTTAATGAGAAAAAAAGAGAAAGGAAGATACTACATGGGGCCAACAATTGGTGTTTTCCAAGATCTATTCTACGCCCTTGAAAACATTTCTGAAAAACAAGGAGAAATTGATGGCAATGGCAATAAAGAGGGAAGTAATTTGGTGCCAAATCTTTGTGTGTGTGCAGGAATTGTGTATAGAACAGGAGTAAAGATGTTCGCTTTAGACTAAAGCAGAAGGGAAAGCGGGGTGCGTTGATATATGTGTAGGTAGGCTGGTAGATTTTGTCAGGAGGAACAGCAGTAGTTCGTGAAAAACTAGATGAGGTGATCGAATGAGAGGTGTAAAAAGATGGTGAGTAAAGTTGGAGGGGAGAGGGAATGATGAAAGAAGAGTGGTCTTGGGAGCAAATTCATTGAGAAATCCAGTAGAATTCCCAGATACAGTTGAATGCCCTCTTCAGAGTGTTCTGGCAGATATTGAAGATGAGACTCGAGCAGCCTTTTTCAGGATTCTAGGGCATAAAGTAGGGTGTTTGAGGCAGCAGTTTCATCACGATGATGTGATGGAGTTGCTGGGAATGGTTAACAGGAACAGACAGAGGTACAGAATAGAGCGAGATAGAGAGCAGGTCCTGAAGTAACACGGAGGGAAGAGCAGCCCTGTAGTTCTCAGAGAAACAATTTTGGAAATGTTACCAAAAATTCAGGCTTTAGGTGAAAACAAGCCATGTTCAGCCACTAGTCGTAAGACCTTAGATAATTTATTTATCTTCTCTGTGCCTCAGATTCTTCATCTGAAAACTGGCATCATCTGAAAAACAGGCATCTGTCATAGGAGTAATATTTTGCAGTTATTTTGAATGTCATTAAGGTAAAAATATATAAAGCATCTAACCACGGGCCTGGCCACATTCGTTATTATTGTCAGGGTCAGCCTCACTTCCCCTGCTCCCTCCCTTGCCTTGCGGCCATTCACCCCATTGGGCGTCTGAATGATTGCTACCAATGCTGTGTGTCACTCTTACACTTCCCTCTTGGTTCTCACAGCTTTATTTTTGTGATAAACTCTCTCGATACATTCTCTCCTGATTGGGTAAAATTTTTGAGGTGGTCTCATTCCTCCTGAAAACAGACATACTCTGCTTTGTTCAGTGCTGTTTTATTTTATGTGTTTTCATTAGGTGGTTAAGTGAAAATCGCTATCTTTTCCCTCTCTCACAACAGTCTAATATGCTTGCAGGAAAGTGAGGATACTAGCTTCACTTGTGTCCAATATTATTCTGCTATGAAATGGGGTTTTGGAATCTCTGTTAAAGTGAGCCAATGATTTCTTTATTATGACATATGGTTGTAGTACTGGTGTTACCCTCTAGCCATATTGATCTGCTCAAGTGTGCTCAAGAACAGCACACTTTTTCTCTGCCTGGCATACTCCCTCCCCCTCTATGTCTCCACTCCTTGCTTAACTCATTATCTTTCTTTCTCTTCTGGTCTCATTTGTTTCAGTATACATATTACCTTTGCATGGAGGTTTCCTTTTCCTGCCTTTTCTAAAGTAAATTCTTAGGCTTTTATGTGTTTCCTTCAGAACATTTTCCCAAACTTAAAATTCTTTTATTTAGTTGAGAGAAAAACCAACATTTTTTTTTAATCTGTCGCTCTTACCTGAGGTGTTGACTAACCATGCTCAATAAATGAATAATGGAATAGCTAATATGTACTTGATTATGATTCTTATTAACAAGGACCAAGAACTAGATTAAGTGCTCATTAAAGCTGAATTGTTTTTTCTTTTAATCTTCATAAAAACCTTAGGAGTTAGGTATAACTCATTATATAGAGAATAAATGGATCACAGAGCTATTAAGTGGTAGAACAACTATTGCTTTTCTTATGTTGTAATTGAGTTAGTCACTGGGGCATCTAACTCTTTGTCTCTTTGGTTTTTAGGAACTTCTAGCAATAGTAAAACAAAAGACTACTGAAAATTTAGATGATGTCACCCTCTTGTTTACTTTGAAAGCACTTTGGAATCTTACAGATGAGTCTCCAGCTGCCTGCAGTCACTTTATAGAAAATCAAGGATTGGCAATCTTCATCCAAGTCTTGGAGGTGGGAAGACAGGATTGAGTTTATATGTAAAGTTCTTTTTTTCGTGGTAAAGTAACCTGTATATTCTTTTGACAGACTTTTTCAGAGTCAGCAATACAAAGCAAAGTACTTGGTCTTTGGGTAAGGTGAATTGTTTCAGTTAATTCTGATTTCTAAAAAAAAATAATAATAAAACTAACAGTTATGTAGCACCTACTATATGCTAGGCACTATTGTAAGCAATTTCTGTGTGTTAACTCATTTAGTGTTCACGTGATTCCCTATAAAATAATACCACATCAGTCCTCTTGCTCTGAACAAACTACAGCTTAAAACAACAGCCATTTTATTTACTTTTGAATCTGTGAGTCAACAATTTGAACTCCGTTTAGCTGTACAGTTCTTCTGGTCTCAGTAATTCCAGTGGAGTTATTCATGTTGCTGTAGTCATCTGGTGGCTCAACTAAGGCGAGGTGTGCTAAGATGGCCTAACTCTCACTGTGACAGTTGGTACAAGTTGTTAGTTGGGCCTTGTATCTCCGTGGGCGATGACTTCTTCTCCTCCTCCCCTTTCCCTTCCTCTTCTTCTCTCCCCCTCCCCAACCCCCAGGGAGTTCTGTGCCCAATGTGGGGCTTGAACTTATGACCCTGAAATCAAAAGTTGCATGCTCTACTGACTGAGTCAGCCAGGCACCCCTGTCACCATGGGCTTGTTTCAGTTTCAGGATAGCGCTAGAAGGCAAGTCCCACTGTGCAAGTGCTTCTTAAACCTCTGCTTATGTCACGTTCTCTAATGTCTCATTGGGCAAAGCACACTAGGTGGCCTGGGTGTTTCCCAGTAATCACTTCTCCAACTCTCAGTAACAACTGAGTATGCTCCAATTCAGTTCAATTCCTTTCTTACACTACCTACCTAAGTTATCCTAAGTTATCCAAGTTAAAGGGCTCAGGTTCATAAGACTGCCCCACTTCAGTTGCCAGTTTTAAGTCTTGGGCCACCCATACCTCTGACCATCTGGCTATAAATTAGGAGTTTCCATGACCCCTTCCTCAGGTTGATAATTTGCTAGAATGGCTCACAGACTCCAGAAGGCGTTTTGCTTGATATTGTCAGTTTATTATAAAGGATACAACTCAGAAACAGTGAAATGGAAGAAAGATATAGGGCAAGGAAGGATGAATGCATGCAGAGCTTTCATACTCTGTCTGGACACACCACCCTCCCAGCACCTTAATGTGTTTACCAATTCAGAAGTTCTCTAAACCCATCGTTTAGGATTTTTTATGGAGGTTTCATCACATAGGCATGACTGATCATTAATTCAATCTTCAGTTCCTCTCTCCTCCTCCAGAGGTTGTGGGGTGGGGCTGAAAGTCCGAGGCTTCTAATTAAGGTTTGGTTTTTTTTGGCAACCAGTCCCCATCCTGGAGTTATTTATTTAGTTGCCTACCAAATAAAGAACAAAGATGCTCTGATTACTCTTATCACTTGGGAAATTCCAAGGGATTGAAGACTTCTCTTTTCAAGAACTGGCAACAAAGACCAAATATATATTTATTATATGTCCATGGTTAAGCCCACATTAAAGGAGGTGGCCACCCCTTGATGGGAGGAGCAGTGAAGTCACATGGCTAAGTCACATAGAGATAGGAAAAGTTGTGTTATGTTCTATTTATCCTGTTACCTAAGTAGTAGGAGGCAGAATCAAATGTCAAACTCAGGCAGTCTAGCTGTAGAACCTCTGATATTAACCACTTTACCATACTTTTTTATCAAGGTAATCAATTCTTTAGAAATTTCTTTGATTATATTGTTATACTACCTCTCAATCAGGATATCCATAATTGAGAAATTTCTTTGTTTCCAAAAGATAAAGGTGAACATTTACAAAAAGTAATGAAGACATACTGTTAAGTCCTTGCAGTTTGCCATGCATGAAATACATCCAGCTGATGGTCCTTCAGTGTTGGGGAGATGGTGTTAGACAGGTATATGAATAATTTTCTGATTTAAGATGGACTGTGGTAAGTGCTAGAAAAGCACAAAGTCTAGTGGAAGCTTTTGATTCTAGAGCATGCACTCCTTGAAAGCAGGGACTGTGTCTTTACTTTAGTATCCCTAGCACATATAGGACTTGGAACAGAGTAGAGGGGATTAAATGATTAATATTGGAAATCTTAATATTGGAAGGTACAAAAAAGTAGAAAGATAGAGGACAAAAGAAGTAGGAGACAAAGGTCTTTTGGCTAGGGAAGATGAGAAAATGTAATCATTTAAAGGATACTGTAATAAAGAATATCTGGAATTTTGGCAGAAGTTGAGAAAAGCAATAAATAAGGCCAGAAAGGTGGATTGAAGCCTCATATATGCTATATAAAGCTAAGTGTCCTACTATTAGCTAACCTTTTCTAAAAGATCTTTTAGTTTTTTCTGAGAGCCTCTCAGAATGCTGAGAGTTTTTGAGGATGCCTCCTTTCCTTCCTTTTGCTGAGTGAAGAAGACCCACATTCTCCTGTAGCTTCCATCTCTTCTCAACATTTTGTTCATAGACTATTGGAATGAAAAAGGTACTAGAAAAGTAGCCTCTGCCAAGCTTATAAGAGAAATTGTGAGATTCATCTAAGGTGTCCTCAGTTATAGTAAGGATGCTGTCATGTTGTCTCTCCTTGTCTGGGGCTTCCATCTGATCGACTTAATGCTGAAATCCTACTATTGATGAGGGTATGTATAGATAGCTTTGGGGAAAACTGGGGGGAAATCTCACAATAGTGCAGTTTCTGCTGAAATCAATAGGGTATAGCTGGTCTTGTAAAAAAAAACCTGGGGTAAGTGATCTCAAAATAATGTAGTTTTCTGCATAGTGCTGTATGATGCTATTTTGAACATACTAGTCTCTAGGGTATACTTTTCTGAAAACTGCTTCAGAAGGAACAGTAACTGCTGTGTTCAATTTGACTATGTGTTTCACTTCTAAACCTTTGTGTTTTCATCTGTGTGGTAGACAGACCCTAAGGTGATTCCTAGTGATTCTGATTTCTTCTTGCTGTTCACGTCTTTGTAAAAGTCCTCCTCTCAAATGTGGGCAGGAACTGTGACTTGCTTCTAACAAATAGAATATAGCAAAGATGATAGGGTATCAGTTCTGTGATTATGTTATGGTGTATAGACAGTAGACCCCTTCCCCTTATCCATAGTTTCAGTTACAGTCTGGAAGCAGGTGATCCTCCTGAGGAATGGCCCAAAGGTCAGTAGTAGCCTAATGCTATGTCACATGCTTACGTCATCCACCTTTTTGTCTTGTCATATAGGCATTTTATCATCTCCTCACAAGCAGAAGAAGAGTGAGTACAGTGAAATAAGATATTTGAGAGAGGGTGCCTGGGTGGCTCAGTCGGTTAAGCATCTGGCTCTTGATTTCAGTTCAGGTTATGATCTCACAGTTTGTGAGTTTGAGCCCCACATCATGCTCTTTACTGACAGAGCAAAACCTGCTTGGGATTCTCTCTCTGCCCCTCCCCCCGCTCATGTGTTTTCTCTCTCTCTCAAAATAAATAAATAAGCTTTTAAAAAAAAGATATTTTGAGAAAGAGACCACATTCACGTAATTTTTGTTTGTTTGTTTGTTTGTTTTTAAGAGAGCAAGAGAGAGCACAAGCAGGTGAGGGGCAAGAGACAGACTCCCAAGCAGGCTCTGCACCATCAGTGCAAAGTCCAATGTTGGGCTTGAACTCAAACCATGAGATCATGACCTGAGCCAAAACCAAGAGTCGGACACTTAACTGACTGAGCCACTCAGGTGCCCCTATAACAGTATATTGTAATAAAAGTTACATGAGGGGCACCTGAGTGGCTCAGTTGGTTAAGTGCCCAACTCTTGATCTCAGCTTAGGTCATGATCTCATGGTTCATGAGTTTGAGCCCTTCGTTGGGCTGTGCGCTGACAGCATGAAGCCTGCTTGGGATTCTCTCTCTCTCCCTCTCTTTTTGCCCTTCCCGTGCCCATGCTCTCTCTCTCTCAAAATAAATAAACTTTAAAAAAAACAGACAAAAGTAAACAATATATTGTTATGATTATTCTATTATTGTTAATCTCTTACTGGCCTAATTTATACATTGAACTTTATCATAGGTATGTTTGTGTAGAAAAAACAGTATATTATAGAATTTGATACTGTTTGTGGTTTCAGGCATATCCATTGGAGGTCTTAGAACATATCCCCCTCTGATTTAGGGGTACTATGGTGTTAATCCCTATTGCTAATAGACTTGCTAGAGAGACTCTTCCATGTATTTGAAAAAGCAGGCTGCCAAGAAGTAAGTAGTTGGAGAAAGAAGCCCCTGTGGGAAGTAACTATGGGCAGCTTCTAGGCGCTAAGGGTGGCCTCCAGCAAGAAAACGAAACCCTCAATCTTAATGAATGTGGCCAACAGTTTGTAAGCTTGAAAGTAGGTTTCCTTCCAGTGGAGCCCCCAGATGAGAATGCAGCCCAGCCAGCACTTTGATTGTGGCTTTTTGAGACCTCAGAGTAGAAGAGCCACCTAAGCCATGGATGAACTCCTGGCCCACAAAAACTGAGAGAGAAAAAATGTATGTTGTTTTAAGCCACCAAGTTTGTGGCAGTTTGTTAAACAGCATAGCAACCTAATATATAAAATAAAATACTACCTGCCTTTCATTGTTACTGTTAAATTTCAAGCTAATGTAACATATAGTAGGCCCTGAGCAATCTTAAGTATTTGAGTCAGGCCTGGATTTTATTCTAGTTCAACCAGTTATTAGCAGTATAAACCTGACAAGTTCTGACTGACAAGTTAAATCTTGCTGAGTGACTTATTTCTTGGTAAAACTATATGAAACATTAAATGAGATAAGGCAGAAAAAAGGACCTTTTTGTTTGTCTGGTACAGTGCCTGGCACTTAGTAAGTGCTCACTCAGTGATTTGTCATTACTGATATCCTCATCATCAAGGGGTGGGATTACGGGTTTTAGGCTAAATTGAGAGGGAGGAGGATGGGATGAAGTATTCTGACTAAGCTAAGCAGTAGGAAAGGAAGAGAGTCAGACACTGATTCTGTCTCCTTTTCCTATCCCTGATATTTTCTGCTCTTTTACCTGTAGAACAACATAGCTGAAGTTAGAGAACTGTCTTCCAAGCTGGTGACTGAAGATGTGGTGAAACATATTAGCAGCTTGCTCCATAGCAAAGAAATGGAAGTCAGTTATTTTGCTGCAGGCATCATAGCCCACCTGACATCTGACACACAGCCCTGGATGTCCCATGACCTTCAGAGGAGTGCTCTTCTCCAGGATTTGGTACAAGGACCATTCATTCTTCTTTACAAACTGTGTCGTGATCTCTTCTTGCAGGAGACTTACTTTTCTAGTTTTAAGAATTTTACTTTATTATTATTATTTTATATTTCAGAAAGAGAGACAGAGTGTGGGCAGAGGAGGGGCAGAGAGATGGGGGAGACACAGAATCCGAAGCAGGCTCCAGGCTCTGAGCTGTGCGCACAGAGCCTGACACAAGGTTCGAAGCCACAGACTGTGAGATCACGACCTGAGCCTAAGTCGGACACTCAACCAACTGAGCTACCCAGGCGTCCCAAGAATTTTAGAAATATGTATTCATTGTAGAAAATGGGAAACATAATAAAAAAGTACAAAGAAAATATTCTAAATCACTCACGTGCAATCAAGCTCTAACCTCTGTTAATACTTTGTTACATTCCTCCTGATATTTTTCTTTTATAAAAGTTACACGTATAAACAGTTGAATGTGGCTTTACCAGTTCTCTTTTCCACTTTCAGCTTTTTTTCAAGCTATTTCTTTTGATGTTTTCTCCATATCTAAATTACCTCTGTTGCTACTTCATTTTGCAGTTTTAGACATTAATCTGTTCATTCATTTTCCCACTCTGGAAAAAGAAGGTTCTTTTTCTCATTTTCCCTATGCGTACCCTTTCCTATACTCCCAAGTATATATATCCTTTCAGTATATTGAAATATATTCCATCTACTTCAGCTTCTTAAGACTTCTTTCCCAAAACTTTCTGTTTTCTTCCATCTGGTCTGCTTATTTGTGTATTTGCTATACTGCTGTCATTCCAGGATATTCCTTTACTGGGGATTCTCTTTACTTCTCTGGTGTTGGATTCCCTGTTTCCTGGATTGCATGCCTTCCTGGTTTTTTGGTGTACTCCCTCATTCTGTTGGATCTTATCTAGTAGCTTCCTCAAATGCATGAAATAGAAAATTTTAGACTTTACATGATCTCAGAGTCACGAGATCCGAGCCTCACGTCAGGCTCAAGCTTCTCTCCCTCTACCCTCCCAACCTCCCCACCTCCATACCCTCTCTCTCTCTCTCTCTCGCTCTCTCTCTCTCAAATAAATAAATAAATAAATAGTTCAGACCTTATTTGTTTGAAAAGGGCATTATTTTACCTTCATATTTAGTTAGTCACATGGCTGGGTATAGAATTTTAGTTTTGGAATATTTTTCTTTCTGAATTTTTAAGTCATTACTTCTTTGTTTTCTCAGTATCACTTTTGAGAAGCCATTTTCCTTCGGAACCTTTAAGATTTTTGTTCTCAAAAATCACACAGTGGTGTGCCTGGATGTAGGTTTATTTTCATCATTATCTTGGATACTAATTGCTCTGGAAGCTTGTTTCCTTCAGTTCTGAGAAATTTCTTTCTCCCTTTCTACTCTCTTCCTCTTTTTTTCCCCCCACCTTAGGATGTTGGCCTCCCTGGACTCATTTTTCCTTACCTATTTCCCTGTTTTCCTCTTTAAAAAAAATCTTTAAAAATCTCCACTGCTGGGGCATCTGGGTGGCACAGACAGTTAAGTGTCTGACTTTGGCTCAGGTCATGATTTTGAGGTTTGTGAGTTCGAGCTTCACATTGGGTTCTGCACTGGTGGTGTGAACCCTGCTTGGGATTCTTTCTCTCCCCACCTCTCTCTGCCCCTTCCTCACTTGTGCTCTCTCTCTCCAAAATAAATAAATAAATAAATAAATCTCCACTCCTATTGGGTTTTGCATTTATATTTTATATATTTTATTATATAATTAACTATTTTAATGTAATTTTATATATTTATATGGTTCATCATATAGTTTAACATATACTTTAAAATTTTTTAATGTTTATTTTTGAGAGAGAGAGAGAGGAGGACACAGAATCCGAGGCAGGTTCAGGCTCTGAGCTGTCAGCACAGAGCCCAGCGTGAGGCTCAAACTCACGAGCTATGAGATCATGACCTGAGCTGAAGTCAGAGGCTTAACCAACTGGGCCACCTAGGTGCCCCTTAATTTTTTTTTTTGAGAGAGAGTGTGTGCACACACGCAAGGAGGGGAGGGGCAGAGAGAGAGAGAGAGGAAATCCCAAGCAGGCTCCGCACTGTCAATGCAGAGCCCAATGTGGGACTCAGTCTCACAATCTGTGAGATCATGACCTGAGCCAAAATCAAGAGCTGGACACTTAACTGACTGAGCCACCCAGGTACCACAGTATATTTATTTATTTTTATAGCTTATAATGTGTTTTTATATATTATGTATAGTTATATATTTGTATTTATATATTTCTATTTTAATTTTCAAGAACTCTCTTTTGTTCTCTGAGTGCTTCTTTTTCATATAATATCTTACTCTTTTCCCATGGTTGCTGTATCTATTATCTCTTTAAAGGTAGTAATGATTAGTTTGGGTTTTGCTTTTGTTTTGTTTTTTAAGTTTTCCTCTTCCTTCAAGGTTTCTGTTTTCTGCAAGTTGCTTTTTCACCCTATTTTTATCGTTTATGTTACAGACTTTCTTAAAGTATATGGAGATCTTCAGCTGTCCAGTCATATTTAAGAGTGGAGTTGTTTGGAAGCTAGGTACAGATGGGTGGAACTTGTCAACTATGGGCCTCACCTAGCGTGATCTGTATTAGTCACTGTCATTGTCATTAGATCTTCTATCCTGAACTGGTTGGAATTTTCCTCAAGAAGAATCTTCTGTTTTCCTGACTGAAAATGATAAGCTTGGTTCCAATGGTCTGAAATCCCACTAGAGGAAGAGAGTTGAGAGCAAGGGACTCTCAGCATTTATCATTTAGATTTTCACTTCATCCCTGTTTTTAACATGGTACTTCAACCCTTAATTGTTCACAAGGTTGCCCAGTGCAGAAATTTTTATTAGTGGTGGAAAGGAGATATGGGAGTCTTGATTCTTTGGTACTTTCGATCATTCCTCTTGTTTTTAACCCCACCTTTAATCTCACTTCCTAAAGTACTTTGTGTGCCAGATTTTTATGTCTGGGAGTTCTGTTCAAACTGGTTCATTTTTTAATCTTCTCCAGTGCTAGATCTACCAAATCACTCACCATTTTCTTTCTGCTTTGTTCTTGTTTGGTTGCCTTCTTTTATTTTAAACCATTTATATATTTCTGGTCATAGGATTTAGGAAAGGAATGGATGCATGCCAAGTCCTGCATCTTTACTCAGAAGCCCCCTCTTATTGCACTGTTTTCCACATGACTTTGTTCCTATTCTACATATTTAATGGTTATCTACTTCATATTTTGGCAGGTAGGTATACCTTAATTTGGGTGATCATTCCCATATTTTGAAGATTTGTTTTTTCATATATATGTAATTATAAATGGCATGAAACAGCCTATTATGACCTTTTAAAAAGGATGGAATACAATACTAGAATCCTGGTTTCTCTTTTTGTATAGTATGCAACCATCCAGAATTGGCCAAGTTCAAGTTGTAAGATGACAGCGTTGGTGACCTACAGGTAATCTCGTGATGGAGCAGTACTTTTCTTAAAGCTTGTCCTCATTGTACTATGTAGAGACCATGGTACAGTGATAAAATAGAGTCAGATAGCCTTATGTTCAAATCGTGTTACTTTGTGATTTTGGGAAAATCACTTTTAGAAGATCTCTGAGACTCAGTTTTATTCCTCTGTAAAATGAGGCTTATTGTGTGCAAGATTGAGGATGAAATGAGATACTGAATATAAAGAGTGTCTAACATAGAATGTAAGTTCTTAAATGTTAGCTTCTGATATATGCTCAACAATACATCTGTCTCAATGAGGAAATGATCCTGTGGAGAGGTTAAAAATAATTATTGTATCACAGATGATAGCCTGAATTCTAAATGAACTTCTTTGTGCCTCTTTAGATCCTTCAAGGCATTTTTCCCACTCCTTGGCAACTTCTCTCAACCAGCGGTTCAGCTCTGGGCACTATGGGCAATGTATCATGTCTGCAGTAAAAACCGTATGTATTCAAAACATAGTAGTTTTCCAACTGTTTTTCTGTATAAAGGTTAAGTTCAAGATAGAATTTTGAAAATTTGTTCACCTCTATTGAATTTAACTTTTTTAAAAAATGAAGTTGGAAAATGTTTTTATTAGTTTAAAAAATGTCACAGAATTATAATCTATTTTGGGGTGGATGTCAAGCACTATAGAAAGTGAAAGTTGGGGCGCCTGGGTGGCTCAGTCGGTTGAGCGTCCGACTTCGGCTCAGGTCACGATCTCGCAGTCTGTGAGTTTGAGCCCCGCGTCGGGCTCTGGGCTGATGGCTCAAAGCCTGGAGCCTGCTTCCGATTCTGTGTCTCGCTCTCTCTCTGCCCCTCCCCCGTTCATGCTCTGTCTCTCTCTGTCTCAAAAATAAATAAACGTTAAAAAAAAAAATTTATAAAATAAAGTGAAAGTTGGCTCTCACTCCTATTCCCCACAGGCAGGTACTATTAATAATTTGATAATTATAACTATCCTTCCAAATACTTCTCTATACACATACTGTAGTTAGTATATACTATATATAAATAAGGACATTTTTAAACAAAATGGGCTCATTCTGTGCATGCTGCCCTATAGCTGGCTCTTTTCACTCAACAGTTTATCATGAATACTCTGTCTATAGTAATATATACATCTGCCTTTTTGTAATGGTCTGGGGGAGGCTGGAGGGCCAGGAGTCAGGGGTTGTTTCCTAGCCAGATTAAATGTTTTTACATGTTTGGCTGTTGGGAGAATTGGGGACTTACATTCTTTGCTAAGGATTATTGTAAAATTTTTTGCTTTTATTATAAAAGAAATACAGAGTATAATTTTATAGTGAAAAGTTTCAAGAAATAGCTTTAGAATTAAAATATTAGCTACTAACAAAAGTATAAAATTCCCAAAATAATTTTAACAAACAATGAGAGCTCTGTGCAGTAAACTGAGAAATAATTGAGAAACCTGAAGTAATTATGAGACATACTATATTCCTAGATGGAAAGACTTTTTAAGAGACACATGTCAAATCTTTTCAGCTTATGAATATGCTGCAATTTAAATGAACGAGTGAGATGAGGGATCTGAAAATTATTCTAAAGTTAACCTGGCAGAATAAACAAGAAAGAACTGATCAAGAAAAATGGTTTCTAGGAGCTTGCCCTAACACTTCTCTTTAAATTATAAATAAGTATTGTGAATGGTGTTGGCATATAAACAACTACAGGCAGATGTGTCAGAATAGCTCTGAAATGACTTTGGTTTATAGCAACTAGAAGTTAGTTGAGTACTTTCTCTGTGCCAGGCAGTATTGCAAGGTCTTTATGAGTTAACTCAATCTTCACAACAACGAGAAGGGGGTAGCATTATTATTATTATTCATTTATTACAGATGAGCAAACAAGGCACAGAGAACTTAAGTAACTTGCTAAAGTTAAAATAGCAACTGGCAGAGCTCCAGATTACCACTATTAGACTGCTCAGTATTTCTTCACTATATAGATATAATTATTTAACCAGTCTTCTTTAAATGGATATTGTTTCTAGTCTTTTCTATTACAAGCACTATTTTATTGAATATTAACATATTTATATACATGAATATGGATTAATGTACAATGAAAAATGATATACAAAGACTATATATCTGTAACTCTATCTATCTATGAATTGAAGATGCACATGTGGGTAATTAAGAGGAAGATGTTAGAACCAGACTGACTACCTGTGCTCTGTTCCCAGTTTCTGCCAGTTACTAACAGTGGGAACTTGAGCAGGTTACTTGACTTCACTGTGCCCCAGTTTCCTTAACTATAAAATGGGGATGAAAATACCTACTTTATAGAGCTGTGAGAATTAAGTGGGTTGGGGTGCCTGGGTGGCTCAGTTGATTGAGCATCTGACTTCAGCTCAGGTCATGATCTTGTGGTCCATGAGTTCGAGACCTGCATTGGGCTCTGTGCTGACAGCTCAGAGCCTGGAGCCTGCTCTGGATTCTGTGTTGCCCTCTCTCTCTCTGTGCCTCCCCCACTCATGTCTGTCTGTCTGTCTGTCTCTCTCTCTCTCAAAATAAATAAATAAACATTGAAAAAAATTAAGTGGGTTAATATTCGTTAAGCATTTAAAACATCGCTAGGCTCATAGTATTAGCATTTGTGCATAGCACACTATTAGTTCACGCATAGTACATATCATTTGTTAAGTGTATCATTTTGCAAGTGTCAGTTAATCTGTATAATATTTAGAATTGCTGAGTCAAAATGTTAGGAACATGGTGATATTGATAGGCATTGCTAAACTGTTTTCTGGTGAGTTGATTATCAGTTTTCATTCCTGTCAGCAATGTATGAAAGCTTGTCATTCTTACACAGACAATGTTTAATTGAACGTTTTGTTCTTTGGCAATTTAAGGTGAAATGATGGTCTTGCTTAACATTTAAGTTACATTAACTATCTTTTATTGAAGACTCATTTTCGTTTCCTTGAATTGTCCATTGATATTCTTTATTCACTTTTTGTCTACTCTTTGTTGATCTTTTTAATTTGAAGGAACTCTTGCAAATATTTTTTCTGCAGTTTATTGTCTTGACTTTGTTCATTATGTTTCATCAGCCTTTTGTTACACAGCCTCTGGACTTCAGGTCACAGTTACACTTTCCAAAATTGATGAAAATTCTCAGCTGTTTAAAGATCTTCTTCTTCCCCTATACTTTCCTTGTGGGGTGTCTGTCAGAAGTATCTTATACCTTCTCTCACTTTATTCTATCTTATCCTTAAAAAAACAATTTCCATGTCATTAGATCATTATTTCTCCCTGTGTCTAGTTGGCCTTTGGAGTGATTAAGAGACTCCTTTTTAGACTACGCAGTTTTGTATTTGCTTCCCTCAGGTGCTCTAGAGGTTTTCCTGGGATTGAACTAATTTTCATATTAACTTCTCAGCTCAAGGGTTCCCAGAACATTTAGGCAGTATAAATTCAAATCCTATACCAACTCACTACTGTGGTTATGAATTCTTGGGGAGGATTTCTTCCAACCACGCCTGTATACCCACCTAGAAGCCAAATGTTTTCATTGTCTTATCCCTTCTCTCCTATAGTCCTTTGAGGGGTCAGCTTTATGCACTGATACATATTTTATTATATATAGATTGCTTCTAACTTTGTAAGTTGGAACCTAAATTCCTAGATTACTGAAACTTACAGTCCCTTTCTTCCCCGGGATAGCTGCAGATAAAGTTACATGAGCTTAGGTGCTCTCTGCAATCTGTGTCTGGGTCCTGGACAAGTTCTTTACTTTGTACACATGAGTATACATTTAAAATTTTTTGTTATATTTTATCCAGCATCTAGTGTTATCAGGTCATCTAGCTTAGCATAACGCCTGAACTTGAAATGTGTATTACATTTATAATAAAAGAAGTTTCTATCCTTTTAGCTAGGATTAGAGATTTGAGGCATAGAGTTGTCTGGAAATAAACATACTAAAAAATCATTTATAATTGCACTACACAATCCAAGCATTATTTAAGTTTTGACGTATTTTTTTTTAAGTTTTTTTTATGTTTACTTTTGAGAGAGAGAGAGCATAAGTGTGAGAGGGGCTGAGAGAGGGAGACACAGAATCTGAAGCAGGCTCCAGGCTCCCACCTGTCAGCACAGAGCCCAACGTGCGGCTCGAACCCACAAACCGTGAGATCATGATCTGAGCCGAAGTCGGGTGCTTAACCGACTGAGCCACCCAGGTGCCCTTTGACATATTTCTTTTATCTGTTAATTCCTATGTCAAAGGGCTTAAACCTTGGTACCCTTTCTTCAAAAAGGTGAATGTGGTGACTTGGGAATATTTAAAATGCCAGTTTGTCCATCAGTTCTCTTTGATTTTCTTTCAGCCAGCAAATACTGCAGAATGTTAGTTGAAGAAGAAGGATTGCAGTTTTTGTGCGACATCCAGGAGCACAGTGAGGCAGATGCTCAAGCACAGAGGATTGCAACCTCCATTCTAGATGACTTCAGAATGCATTTCATGAATTATCAGAGACCCTCTCTGTGTTGAATGCCCTCCTCAGCCCCTGGGGCTTCAGAGGTGCTGTCTGTTCCTCAGTGTCAGCCCTTCTGCCTTGCCAGCAGTTCAGTGTTGAAACAAGTTATCATTGGAGTTTGTAAGTTGGCTGCCTCACTGGCCTTCATTGTTGATTTTCTGTAGGCTGCAAAAAGGTTGATTTTGAATGATAGCCATAATCCCAAATCAAGTTGGAATCATTCTGGGAACGCTCCTTCAACAGCTTTGCAAAATCAAGCCTTGGACTATGTGGGGAGGTCTGTGAGCTTATGTTGGAACAGCTATGCCAGTTACTTTTCCTAGCCCTGGCCAGCTTCTTAACTCTGGGAGTTTCAGAGAGGAAGGAGAAACGAAAGACCTACAGGGAGACCTTGATATTTATGTTAAATTTCATGTTTGAAAGAATATCCTGAGTTGTTATTCCTAGTGAGGCTACTAGAAAAGAAGTACATGAAAAAGCTTTGGAAAATACATGCTTATAAATGTGTTGTTTAGAAGGCAGAATCTCAGCTGGAGGGGAGGAAAAAGAGGGGAAATTTTTTTTTTTTGTAATAAATACCAAAGTACCTTCCACTTGTGGGGTAGAGGGAAGGAAAAAATATATTTTTTACAATTTTGGGTATTCTGCTTTTGGCCTTTTGCAAAAGGCTCCAACTTTACACACTAGACTGAACATAACATTCTGTGTAAGTGGATGTGCTGGTGGAAAATAGTAGGACTTGATGACTGTGAGTAGAGGGTTTAGATAATGATTATATGGGCATTGTAAATCTTGATCCCTCAAAGTTTTGATTTAAATGGGATTGTGACCAAAACTGAGAAGAAGAGGAAGGGCCAGAAAAAAGACTTTGCTATAGATTTCAAGAGTGCTCTTACCTAGCATGAAGACAAGAAATATAATGGGCTTTTGAGAACCAGCCTCAACTGCAGTATAAACTATCAGAGGCTTCTGTTTGTGTCCTTTGCAAACCTCAGTGGAACAGAGTATGAATTCCTTCCTTACTATTGACAACCAACGAAATATGTTTTGCCATTCCTCTGTTTAAGTTTTCCAAAGAACGAAAGTATATTCCTTTTTGATTAGTGGCATATTTTTATACTAGATGTTTGTGCTTTAGCTGGCCAGACTTTTTTTTTTTTTTAATTTATTTTTTATTTTTTGAGAGAGGGAGAGAGAATCCCAAGCAGATTCCTTGCTGTCAGTGCAGAGCCTGACGTGGGGCTTGAACGCACAAACCACAAGATCATGACCCGAGCCCATATCAAAAGCTGGTCGCTCAGCACTCCGAACTGGCCCGATTCTTACTGGAGTTCTGTGTACTGTCTTTTGGAATCAAATGAGGCTTATCCTTACTCTAAATCATATTCAAAATTCTTGCTCACCAGTGAGCAAGATAAGGAGAATTTGTAATCTCTTTACTTCCACAGTTCTGAAACTGCACTGTATTTTCTTGTATTCACTTTTTTGCATGATTCCAAAAGGCTGTCTTCAGTTCCTGACCTGGGTTCCAGTATTTTAGAACATTCTGTTGCCAGATACTAACTCTTACTGATAGGAGGATGTGGTAAGTAAGAACTAGTGCCTGTTGAGGCAGCCCTCTGAACTTTGTTTCATTCATGATAGTCCTTTGATACAGATAAGTTGTATTCTCCCCCATTTAACAGATGAGAAAAAGGAGGTTAAGTAACATTGTTACTTTACTGAGTAGTTACAAGGAATGCGTGGCTCCAGCTAATGTGGTTCTTTCTGATTCTAAGGCCTGGGCTCTGTTACTATTCCTTCCAGGAAATGAGCACAGGCTTGGGCACACTTGTATTTAGCAGCACATCGACAATGTTACTGGTATGTATCCATGCCCTTGGCTTAGTATGTCTAGACCAGCCCTAAGCTGGGGAAGCTGAGATGAGTTAAAGAATGATCATAAGGCCACAGCTTAAGATGCAGCCTTCTCTTTTCCTACCTTGGTACAGGAGCAGGGCTATGAGGCTTAGTGTGCATATGTGTTTATCAGCCACCATCATTTCTAAGTGTGTCATCCTCTTGCTCACTTTCCCTCATGCTGTTTCCCTTACCCTTCCTTTCTTTGCCTCAAATGCCTATTGAACGTTGCGGCTTCACTCCAGTGTTACCTGACCATTTCCTGACCCTCCATTCTCTCCTTCAGACTTAACCTGCTCCCTTCTCAGTGCTCCTGAGAGCACTGTGTACTGCAGCCATCAAAGATTGCCTGCCACCCTATAGTTTACAAAAAGTTTTCACAGTGATGATTTCATTCGGTTCTCACGAGCATTGTACAGTAATAATAACTCACATTTATTGAACATGAGGCATAGGCTTTTTTGTTTTTAACAGTTTCATTTTGCAGCTGAAGAAGCTGAGGCACACAATGAATAACTAGGAGAGCTGGGATCTGCAGTCTGATTCCTGATGCCTGTTCTACCATGACCAGGGTTTCCATCCATATTATCCCTATTGTATGGAGGAAGAAACTGGAGGGTTCTTACAACCTTTTGCTGTCTCTGGTGAGCACCCGATAATTGAGTGGCAGAGGTCAGGCCAGGCCTGAGAGTCAATAATATAAAGACCCAGAGTAGTCTATTTTAATCCTTAGTTTACCATTTAAATAGGGAGAGACAGATATTCTCCAAAGCTAACTTGACCCCAGTGGTCATCTAGCCCCAGGATAAGGAATAATGAAGGTAGCAGTCAGTGGCATGGTCAGTACCTTGGTATCAGACACCATGCCAGTTGTTTTATATCTATCATTGTCCTTGTGGATCTTGCCCTTGATGGCTTGCATCTCCCATACTTAAATGGGAGTCATTTGCCAACAAATCTGGGGGGCCGCTTCTCCCTGAAGGCTGCCATGCCCTCTAGCCGGTCCTGGGTGGGGATGTTCTGAAACAACAATACAGAGTATTAATTTGGGGTGGGGTGGGGGGCACAACAGGGCCAGAGGCCAATAAAGACTTGCTTAAGCTTGTCCAGCCCATGGCAAGGTCAAAGTCCAAGTCTTTTCATTGTTTCTGAACTCTGATGATGGGCCAGGCAAAGGTGTGGGCCTGACTCCTTGATCACCTGGGGAAGTTAGGCCACCTCTCTAGCATCTGTGACCTGTCACATTAGCCTCTTGCACACTGCTTACATGCTTCCAGGGAGCTGATAGTCTGCAGGAGTCCAATACGAGGCTGATCGGTAAAGAATGATTAAGTTTTACAGTAAGAAATCTGGCTTTGAATCCTAGTGTGTAGCCAGTTTGCACCAGGTTCTACAAGTCCCCAGACCCCTTGTTTAGGAGTATTTTGGATATTTGTTAACCTGGATATTAGCATTTTTGACTTACCCAGGAGTCAAGGGCTAAATAAGTCAGCCTTAGGTAACCATCCTCCCCCAATCCTCCACAATTGAACACACACACAGCCCGCAGGCTATAACCAAGGCCTTGACATTGCAAGGCCATCCTGGTCTCTACAGCAGCCACTGGTACAGAGACAAAAGAAGTGGCTCTTTGCCACTTACCTCTACCTGTGTGCTTTGTGACTCTCTGTGCACTAAGTGGGGCAGTATGAGCCACCATTAGATGGCTGAGGACACAGTACCAGGGACCAGTGTGGTTTCCCTAGGACCATCCCACGCTAATTGTGAGAGGGAGTGGCACAGAGTTTAACTCTTCAGGGTGGGAGGGGCCTACTAAATTGGTTATGTATTACACAAGTCTCCCCACTCTGGCCTGCCCTCTGCTTGCAAGTATGTACCAACGGACAGCGGTCACGTACCTGGGCATAGCATATCCCTTCAATGGCCATCCCTGATGCGATGTCCACCTGTGAGAAAGAAGTGGTGCCTGGATCAGCCTGACCTTCTTCCCCTCTGTCTGCTTGGGGTGCCAGCCCACCTTACTGCCTACACCATTTCCTAGTGTTCATGGATTCCTCCAGCAAAGAATTACTGAGGCTTACTATATGCTAGTCCATAGGAACAGAGATGAATATGATAAGGAATTCCCTACCTGGAGAGGGAACACCATTTGTAGCAGTGATAAAACAGTGTTTGGGACAAGGCGGGGCTGTGAGAACTGGGGAGGATTGCACTTGGCCTGGGGAGCTGAGGAGGGTGTATGGAAGCTGTACATAGCCAGTGTTCCTTCCTTCCCATCTGGCTGCCTCTCCACACCTCCTGTCACTCCTGGTAAGTGAACTTCACAGGCTTTCTGTTGTCCTGAGGAGTAAGGCCCTGGGGTTTATGGCCGGGCCCCTGGCAGCTTTCTAGTCTCTACTGCCCAGTGCTTACTGTTGCTCCCACTTATGGGCACCATTCTAAGAGAAATACCATGTGTGTATAAACTCGTTTACTTTTCACAGCAAGGGTTATTATCCCTACTATACAGCTGAGAAATCAGGCATAGAAAGGTGAAGGTCACAACTATATATGGAGAAGCAGGTCTTTGAATCCAGACAGTCCAGCATCAGAATGCCTGTGCCCCTAACTTAACGTGCTGTATAGTCTCATTCACCCCTTACTCCCAGTCAAGTTACTTGTTTATACACGTCTATGCTTTTGCTCATACTTTTCCCATTTTTTTGAACCCTCATCCAACCCAAGGCCCAACCTTACAAAACATTCCCTAACCCAGCAATACCCAGCAGTAGCTGTGTCTGCTTGGTACCCACCCCTGCCTTTTTTTAGTAATCTCTACACCCATCATGGGGCTCAAACTCCTGACCCTAAGATCAAGAGTTGCATACTTTAGTGACTGAGGCAGCCAGGTACCCCTGCCTTGTACTAGTGATTGTGTCTGTATCTGTCCTGTTTCCCTACCTTAGGGGAGTGACCATATTTGACTTCTCTCTGTGTCCCAGTTCTCAGCTCAGGTCTAGATTCAGTGTGTAATGGATGAGTTGATGAGTAAGTTGATGTCTGAGGATGGATTAGTAGCTTCCAAGGCACCACCCTGAGCCCTATCCTTGAGGCCACCTTACTGACCACCAGCATAAACCCAAGAACATGGACTGGGAGCCATACAGACTTGCATTCTTATTACACTTGTTCTGTGATCCTAGGTAAGTCATTTACCCTTTTACTCAAATTACTTTCTCTCCAAGAGAAAGAGATGAGGATAAAATGTAATTTGGAATATCACCTGGCCAAATTTTCCATTTTGTGGGTGGGAAACTAAGGCACAGAGAGAGGTCAGACTCCGTGTTTGTTAGAAAAGTCTGGTTCCTGAGTTGTTTCTAGCTGTGCTCTCAGTCTGCATGAGCCATGAAAGCACTGTTTCCCAGCAATCCCACTGACTTCAGTGGACCCAGAACCTGCTTACATCCATTCCTCTGTCAATGGCTACTTTGCCCAGCCGCACAGCAATGGGTGCCTAGGGAAAAGAAAAGGAAAAAGTCTTAGTTGAGGGGATCAATGCTGATAGTTGAGGGGGAGGGTTGGAATAAAGAGAGGGACCTATCTTCATGGGCGGGGGGAAGAGTCATGGACAGGGAGACAGGTCTGGGTCAAGTTCCAGCTGTTCTGTTACATTTTGTTAGTGTTAGTACTTTCTACTTCTCAGTTGATACTCTCTATCTATAATGAAGGAAGCCTGACTGATCCCTGAGCCTCCCAAGTGTATCTGGGGTTCTTGCCATTTAACCTATCCCCCCAGTGTGTATAACATACGATAGTTTACAAAGTGTTTTCCCACCTACAGACTTGCCTAAAGGTGCCACCCACTCTTCAAGCGTGGTGCCATCTTTGAGGTTCAGGGAGGTGAAGCAGTTGGTCCTGTTTGTCTAGAGTGGTGAAGCTTGGATTTGATTCCCAGTCACCTTTCTCACTGCTGCTCTGTTCCCCTACTCATCTCGGCAAATGCAAGCCTCTACTGCAAGCAGGTTTCACTCCAGCAGGGTGAAAAAAAGGTCAAGATTAGGAACTTGGGCTTTGGGGTCTGACAGGCCTGAGTTGAAATCCCAAGGGGCAGTTTACACAGCCACTGGAAGCAGGTGTATCAGAGCAGCAACCTGCAGTTCACTGGTCTTGCTTCCGATTAACTTGTGCCACCGCAGGCCTGGCAGTCCATCCCCGGCCTCACTTTAGGCAAAAAATGTGTTTACTCCCTATATTGATCATATAAATTATTTGAAGTTTTTGTAAGTACAACTTTATCAGAAAAAGATTTGTAAAGTCTGTTAACGTAGAGGCCATAAGTGAAAAGGCTAGCCACATAAACACAAATGACTTCATATTGGGGGAAAATACCATGAATAAAAGGCAAAAGTGAAAAGCTGGGAAGATGTATTTGTGATGTTTCTGACAGGCAAATGTCCTTGATTTACAAAGAGCTGGTATAATTTTTTTACGAATATTCACAAGGGTATGAAAAGGTAGTTCACAGAAAAGGAAATATGAACACAAGGGTTATTCAGTTATACTGTTAAAGAAATGCAGCTTAAAAATCTGAGGTGCCCCCTTTCCCCTAAACTAGGTAAGTAGTAAGATGTTGGTGATGCCCACTGTTTGCTGAGATTCAGGAAATAGGTATTTGCATACATTATTGATGGAGTGAATTGGTACCATGCTTCTAAGGGCAAGATGTTAGGTGGATGCACATACCCTTTGATGTTTTAATTTCATGTAGGAATCCACCTTACAGATGCACTTCTAGAAGTACACAAAGATGTTCAGTTATGCACTCCAGCCATTTTGGTAGCAAAAAGCAACATAAAATGTTCATCATTAGAGTACTAGTTGAGTAATGATGGCACATCTGGACCATGAATGAAAAAGCGTGCAGTTGTTTTAAAAGAATGAGGTTGATAAGTATATGCTGAAATGGGAAACTCCAAAATATTGGGTAAAAAAAATCAAGGGCTATACTAGTATGTACATTCTTATCTCATTTGTGTAAAAGTTGTTGGCATGACGTGCCTTTGATCTCTCCAGAGGGTCAGGAGAATGGACAACTTCACTTTTTGTTTTATATATTTCCATATTGTTTGAATTCTTTACTATTCATATTTTAATTTCATGTTTTTTATATGTCTGTTAGAACTATATTAGCCTCTGCAAGTGTGCTTCTTGTCTCCCAAACCGTCCTAAAAGGAATTCAGAGTTCTTTAGATATGTGAGTGTATGTGCATAATATGTATTCCTATATATACAATGAAAATTTTTGGAAGAGTATGTAAATTGTTAACAGTGATCATCTCTGGTGAGGGCTTGGTTTGCCAGTGACTGAAGGATTATCAAGATATGGGACTTTCACTTTTAACTGAGACAGCCCTACGGAGACAAGGTCAGCTGGGTCACCCTACTTGTGATTTTTTACTTTATGCCCTTATTCTTCTATTTGATTTGCTTGTCATGAATATGCATTATTATTTAGGTAACTACCTAATAAACTGATTTCTCACCAAAGAAAAGTAAAAACTGTATAGATACAATGTGTGTTGTGTGTGTGTTGAAAATGTAATTTTTTTCCCTGAGTGTATGGATACCATTTGACTCCCTAGTCTTGGTGGTTTATCCACTAGAGAGCAGCAGTCTATCACACCATCCTTACACTCATCCTATTCGGGAACCCTCTCATTCTGGGCACCCAATAACTCTCCTAGAAGTTGAAGATTGGGATTAGTGAATGTGGAACTAATTTTTGGTAAGCTGGTGCCTTGGTATACAAAGCTATTTTTAAGTAATGAAATATAAGTAATTATATTAGTAGGAGACCATTGTTTCAGTATATTCAAAAATCTGAAATCTGAATCCTCTTGAGATGAAGCTCAAAGACCCAGTTATTCAGTTTATGCAAAAAGACAACCCTACAGTCCACAAGTCTTGCTAGTGCAGTGAGCCACGCACTACCTTGAGTTTTTTGTGTTAGTTCAGACTTTTGCTCAAGTGTAATAGAAACCTGGTAGCATTAGAATGGCCCAAGTAACATCATCAGGCTCCATTTGTATGTGATGAAGAAAAGAAAAAGAAATAAAGACAAAACAAATTCTTTCTTTTAAACCAACTCACTATTAATTTTTAAAGTTACAGTCCTTGCCCTCAAAGAACACCTGAAAGTTATGAGGGAGGATTATTTAAATTTAAGAGAGACAAAGTATTTTTTCCAAAATAAAATACTTATTTTCGTGATTAATTCATATACTTTTTTCTGTTAATATTAAAATGATAATATATGGTTAACAGTTTTGTAAGCTTATCTGTTTTATAAATGCAAATTTTTTGTGTTGGAAATGCATTAAGTATTTAAGTTTTAAAAATTTTGTATGTATTCTGCACTCTTAAGAATACCAGTTTTTATATTGTATTTTGTAGTATACAAAATAAAAGCCCAAATGCCAGTATTGTCTTTTTTTCTGGTATTGCAATCACTTTTTGTGACCTTGATGAGCAAGTCACTTAACCTTTCTGGGTCTGTTGTATTACAAATACAACAGGGATAATCAACTTGGCTGGATTGTACTAGTGATTGAGAAACTCTTAAAATACCTGGGATTGTGTCTGATGGACAGGAAGCGTTCCATATGGGCTAAGTCATTATAAAACCTAGCTCCATTTCAAGCTGCTTTCATACGGAAACTTGGGACCTTCCTCCAGGGCCCAGCAGTGAGAAGTGAGAAGCCAGCAGTGAGAGGCTCTCCAGTCCTTGGAGACCCCATCAGCCAGATTCTGGCTGCCCTGCTAAAGGCTTTGGGCCTGGAAGCAGGTAGGATTACACCTAGCTGGGGTCGTAACACATGTCCTACATGATACATGGGAATTTCTCTGTGCAGTTTGTTGGGAAAGATAAGCTTGTAGTTCTTTATCTGCTTTAGAATCTTGCTTTATAGTTTTGGGGACATTTTATTGCAGTACTGTCTGATCTAGTAGCCACTAACCACACGTAGCTATTAACATTTGACGTGGCGGAAGTGTAACTGAGAAACTAAATTTTTAATTAAATTTAAGTCCAGTTAAGTGAATCTTGTGTGTCCTCACAGGACGCACCCCCTCGCCTCCCCACGGGTGTACACATACCCCCTCCCGTGGCACAGGCTCTCCTGTGCTAGGCTGCTACCTCACCTGGGGCAGGATCTCCTGGGCCAGCGCTCTTGCCCGGTGGTAGGCAGCATTGCCCTCCTCATTCTGGGAAACAGTGTGGTTCACCAACCCCAGGGCTTGAGCCTGTGCACCACTCAGTCTTCGGCCTGTGAAGATGAGCTCCTTTGCCAGGGCCACCCCTAGACATCGAGGCAGCCTCTGAGTCCCTCCTGCCAGGATGGAGTGCGGGTGGTAAATCGACATAGGAAGTGGGAGCCCAGAGGAGCCCAATCTGGGAGTCAGCCAAGACTTCTCAGAGGAACAGATTCTGAGTTAGGATGGAAGGGCAGAGCCCAGAACATAAGGCAAAGGATGGAAGCAGGGGAGTAGCTCGGATAGAGTGGGAATGGGTAAATAGAGAAGGATGGGTGCTGTGGGTACAGTTACCTGCTCCTGGGAGGAGCCCTCGGGTGGTCTCAATCAGCCCCATGACAGCCGAGGAAGCTGCTTAAACAGAACAGAGTGAAGCACCCATGCTGTCCTGCAGTGCCAATCCCCAGGGAGGAGAGTCTTCTGCCCCTAGGCTCACCCCTCCAGCCAACCACTTCTGTCATGGGCTGGCCGCAGCAGACCTCCCCAGACTCTGCCTTGGCAAGAGCCCTAACATAGAAGTCAGGAGGCCTAGGCCCTCATCCTGCCTCCTCCGGTGGTGGAGGTATGCATCCAAGCAAATCTCACCCTTTCTGAGCCTCATTCATAGGTGGAAAAAATATGGTTACTCTTCTGCCATCGTCAGAGAGCTGCTTAGGATCAAACGAGGTACTGGTGCTTGTAACAAGGAAGGGGTTCTTGGGAGGTACCCAGTGCCTATTTGTGGGTTAATGGATTCTCTGTCTCATGGACCCTTAGCTCTGGCCTGGCCTATAGTATCACGACTCATGCTCACACCACAGTTATTCCTCCCAGCTTTTCATCAGCCTGAAAATTCCCATGTTTCAGTCCACTTCTCCTTTTGAGTTCTACTTCTCTAAGGAGCTCCCTTGTGTGTCCCACCCCACAGGCTTCTCCTGAATTCCCTCACAGACCATCTGAACCATGCAGTCTGGCAGCAGGGAATGGCCAATACTCCTGCCTATGGGGTTTTATAGTCACTCTCTGCCATCTACCCAAACCCTGCAAGTTAGTTGCCCTAAACATGGGCACATGAGAAACAGAGTTGGAGCTATGATCTGACTTGGTAATTTGATACCTTCTCTGATATGCATCATGTAGATGCTACCTCTGTGCCTGCAGTTACACATTTCTAAATGTTCTACCTGGAGTGGCAGGAAAAAGCAGTGAGAGGAAGAGAGTAGCACCAGATAGCACTCAGACTTTCTGCCGCCAAGAAGGGCACACTAACCTGCAAGTCTGTAAGGTTAAAGGCAATCATCTTTTTCATCCCCTCCCTCCACTCTTCAAACTCAGCCGCTCTGAACACGTATTGCAACCCTTGCCTGGTACCAGTGAACCGGAGGGCAGTGTTTCTGCCCAGGCATGTTTGTGATTAACTGGGCTGGCTGGTGACAAACTGCCTCCATGGTTCTTTGTGCAAAACATGACAAATAAATGTGGCTTGCATAGAACCAGAAAGTTGAACAATTAATCTTTTCCTCAGTCTCCCCTCCCTGCGTTTTTGTTGATTGTCCTCTCGCCAACTGCTGTGGGGTTGGTAGAAGCATTCCTGAGGTGAAGGAGGCTGGTTCTGAAGAGTAAAAGGTACTACAGCAGTCAGTGGCTGGGCCAGGAGGGAAACCAGCTTCCCCCCAAACTTGCTCTGTATCCCTCACGTTACATTTAGTTTTGCTGTTGATTGGAAAGCTCAGAGCAGTGGCTAAGTGCAGAATCTCCAGACTTACCCTGCTTTACTTCCCTCCTCACCCTGTCCCACCTCTTCTTCTGCCCAGTACCTGCTACTCGGAGATCACAGGCCAGGGCAAGTTCCAGGCCTCCACCCAAGGCAAACCCGTCCATAGCCGCAATAGTGGGTGCCGGGAAGGCTGCTGTGGAGATGAAGAAGGGCTCAGCCTGAGAGGCCCTAGCAGAACCAGAACAGGGACTCAAGGTTGGAAAGGGGCTAGCTGGTTGGGACAGAGGGCCTCATGGGTCCCAGGTTTGGAACCTTACCTGGTACCTCAGCCAGGTTATCTTAGAAGTTGGTTTTTCTATTGGGGAAAGTTGGGAAATTAGCTGGGCTACTGGGGTGGGGAGATGGGCTGAATGATCCGTGCTCAGGCCCACTCTCCTGTTGGCATCCCCAGACCAGCCTTTCTGCACTTCCTCCAAGTTCTGTGTGCCAAGCCCCATGCTGGGTGCTGAAAACATAGAATTGAATAGATACGGGGAAGGCAGATCTGTAAACAGGCAATGATGACCCATGGTAATCAGTGCTCTGATAAAGAAATCTTGGAGAACCAGTCAGGGAAGGCTTCCTGGTGGTTTTAAAGAATGAGTAAAAAGTTGAGGTGGCCAAGGAGGGATATTCCAGGCAAAAAGAGCAGTAGTTATCAAAGCCTGAAGGCCTGCAGCCTGAAATCTGACTCTACTGGAATAGCTGGGCTTGAACCCTGAGGGTAGAGAGGTGGGGAGGTCAGAACTAGCAGGACACAAAGGCTAAGCACCAGAGCTCCCTCCGGGAGAAATGCCCTCTGAACTCTCTTGTCCCTTTCCACCTTGTAGAATTCTTTGTGCCCTTCCTCCTGGGAGAGTCATCTGTCTTCACAGAGCTCACAACAGAAACTGTCCTCTCTTTAGAGTGGAGGATGGTAGGTGTGGTGGGGCTGGGATCAGCAGGGTCCCTGAACGCCCTCCTCCAACCCACTCCAAGACCCTCACCAATCTCATTCATCAGGCCTCGGAGCCGCTGGACAAAGATCCCCACTTCCGCCTCACTCATCTGCTCCCGCTCCTTCAGGTCTGCACCTGCAGATAGTGAGGGGGTGGTGACAGCCCTTGGGAAATGACCTATTACTGAATCCCAGGTTGTTAAAGGACCCAGCAAAGGTGACTTGAGAGGCAGAGAGGGAGGCACGGGCCCCGCCCCCCGGGCGGGCCGGGCGCCCCCCCCCCGGTGTGTCAAAAAAGGACAGGTGCAACAACAAAAAGGTCAGTTGGACTTCATTAGAATTAAAAACTTTTGTGCATCGAAGGACACTATCAAGAGAGTGAAAAGACACCCCATGGAATGAAGAATATACTAGCAAATTACATATCTGATAAGGTATTAATATCTAGGATACCTAAGGAACTCTTAGAACTCACCAACCAAAACCACAAAGGACAAAGGGCTCAAATAGACATTTCTTCAAAGAAGATATATACAGATGGGCAATAAACGCAAGCAAGAAAAGATGTTCAACATCATTAGTCATTAGAGAAATGCAAATTGAATCCACAATGAGAAACCAACTTCACACCGTTTAGGATGGTTATTATAAAAAAACCACAGAAATAGAAAGTAAGTGTTGGCATGGATGTGGAGAACGCTAGTGCATTGCTGGTGGGAATGTGAAATGATGCAGCTGCTCTGGAAAACATGTGGGCAGTTCCTCAAAAAGTTATTCGTAGAATTACTATATGACCCAGCAGTTTCACTCTTAAAAGATTTAAAAGCAAAGACTCAAACAGAGACTTGCATACCAATTTTCATAGCAGCACTATTCACAATAGCCAAAAGGTGTAAACAACCCAGGGCACATCAAGATAGATAAAACGTAGTATAAATACAATGGAATATGATTCAGCCATAAAAAGGAATGAAGTTCTGACATGTTCTGACATGTTCACTATGGGTGAACCTTGAGGATATTATGCTAAGTAAAAAAAGCCAGATACAAAAGAACAAATGTATGTTTCCACTTGTATGAGGTATCTAGAATAGGCAAATTCATAGAGATAGAAAGTACAACAGAGATTATCAGGGGCTGGTGGGGGGAGGAGGAATGGAGAGGGATTGCTTAATAGGTACAGAATTTGGGATGATAAAAGATTTCTGGAATTGGACAGTGGTGATAGTTGCATGGCCATGTGAATGCACTCAGTGCCACTTTATTTTATACTTAAAAATGGTTAAAATGTAAACTGTGTAATTTATTTATTTACCACAATTTAAAATATATATGATAATATTTAAAATGTATTATTTCTTGGGGCACCTGGGTGGCTCAGTCAGTTGGGCATCTGACTTCCATTCGGGTCATGATCTCACGGTTCGTAGGTTCAAGCCCTACATCAGGCTCCACGGTGATAGTATGGAGCCTGCTTGGGATTCTCTCTCTCTCTTTCTCTCTCTGCTCCTCCCCCCCCCATGCTTTCTCTCTCTCCCGCTCTCTCAAAATAGATAAACGAATTTAAACATAAAAAATGTATTATTTCTTCCCAGTTTTATTGAGAAATAATTGACATATTGATTTTTTTAAGGTTTATTTATTTTGAGAGAGAGAGTGTATGAGAGTGGGGGAGGGGGGGAGAGAGAGAGAGAAAGAGAGAGAGAGAGAGAGAGAGAGAGAGAGAGAGAGAATCCCAAGCAGGCTCTGTGCTGTCAGCCCAGAGCCCGATGTGGGGCTCAATCCCACAACCCTGAGATCATAACCCAAGCCAAAATCAAGAGTCGGACGCTTAACTGACTGAGCCACCCAGGTGCCCCAACATATTACTTTTTGATAGGAGGGGTCAGTGTGGTCCAAGGAGACTACAAAGTCAAGATGAGAGAACTGACAAGCAAGTGCAGGATACAGTGGGATGGAGTTGGGAAGGACTTTGGTAAGAGTAGTACCATGGCAGAGTCATCAAAGGCCAGATGGCAGGGGGCTGAGGTGGGAGTAGGGAGTGAATATATTCTCTTCACATCTGAAACTATGGGAATTCAGAGCTGACAGCCCTTGCATGTCTTTGATTAGTCCCAGCCCCTCAAAGACAGATGGAGAAACTGAGGCCAAAGAGGGGTAGGAACTATCCCAGGATTCCAGAACAAGTCAGAGACAGACCTCCTGCAGCCATCCCCCCAACCCCTCCACTTCCCTGTGCTTAGGTGGGATAGTGGGGCTACTGGGACCTTCATAGAGAAGGTCAGACAGGCATAGCGCTGAAGGAGGAAGCCAGGGTAGAGTGAGGCCCTCATCCAGGGCAGCTGCGTCAGGCAGACCCCTCTGCATACTTGTCGTGCCAGGGGAGACCCCAAACTGGGCACTGTGATCCCGACAGCTCAGACCTAGAGACTGAGCCATATCACCTTGAAATTCCATGTTCTTCCCATCCTACCCATCCATGGCCTCTTCTCACCTCCTCAGTGACTCCTGCTATCCCTTCCCCAATCACCCCAGAGTGGGTTCTTAGCTCAGCTCAGTGCATCTCTCACTCACTTGCTTCTTGTTGTGGGGATGTGAGTCAGTGTTTTGTGTCTTTGAAACAGAAGTTGGTGATGCTTGCCCTACTGTGAGGACCAAATTGTCCAGGGGCAGTGGAGAGTTTTGGCGACAGGAACTGAGATCTTGTGGGTGGGCAAAGGGGCACAGAGTACCTTCTTGGCCACAGACCTTGTCAATGTCACAGCACTTAGTTTCCTCAGTGAAGCATCAGAACAGAGCATGGTGTAGCAGAAAGAATAAGGATTTGAGGGTCAGAGGGGCCAAGTTAAAATTGAATTCTATCCTACCTCTTACTAGCTGTGTAACACTAGGCAAGGCATTTTACCTCTGAGTATTTGAGTTCACATCTATAAAATGGGAACAATAAGTCCTATGCTAGAGCTGACCTACGCCCCCAACCCCCTATAGGCTGGTGGGAACCCTGCTGAGCCCTGGAGTAGAGGCAAGGGAGGAAACCCACCTGCACAGAACACACCCTTCACTCCACTTCTGAATAGCAGAACGCGTACTTGCTGGTCCTCCCGCAGCCGGGCCAGAGCTTCCAGAAGCTGCAGAGGAGATCTTTGCAGGTATCTCCCAGCCCAGCCCTAGCCCAGCCCCCACCCACCCTGGTGCTGCCCTTTCTCACCTCACGGACCAAGACATTCCCCAGGGCATTACGGGCACTTGGTCTGTTCATCAGGATCTCCGTGATTCCTGCAGGTGACAGGGCAGCCTTGGGTGAGCCAGCTGGCCTGCTCACTCCTGGGCTGGGGCCTGGAGGCAGCCGCCTGGATTCTTGGTGGCCTCTACCCTTGATGAGCAGTGTGACTTAGAGCGAGTCACAGACACCCAGGCTTCAGTTTCCCTGACCATAACATGGAGAGAATAACCCGTTGCTCTTTCTCCCTCACAGAAGTGAAAGGGCTTGTAACCCCCATGGAGCAACACGGAGAGACAGACAACAATGACCACTGCATTGGTTCCTACCTGCTTCTGCTGTTATTATACACACAAACACACGGGCAAGTCAGGAGGGCTTTCACATGCTCACGTGCCCCTTCTCCACCTTCCACACCACCTGTGTGCTTGCCTCCTGTATACCCAGAACTGCTCTGCATATCTGACTAGCCCAGAACTCTCCCCGGAGCTCTAAGCGTGAATACACAGTTGCCCACTTGATGTCTTGACCAACCGGTCAAAAAAAATGATCAATCTTTTCTCCTGTTCCCTTTGTGAGTAAATGGTCTATCAACTCAGAAGTCCCCTCTTCCTCACCCATGGAATTTACTCAGTCTCCAATGCCAGTTCAACCTCTTAAATGACATCTCAGATACTTTAGCTAATATCCCTCCTTGCAGCCAGCAACCTATATGGGTTCTTTACTACATGGATCACCCAAAATTGACCCTCCTGCCTTTGGTCTTGCTCCCCCTCCCTACTCCACATTCATTCCTCATTTGGGTCAGAGTCCTCTTTCTAACCCAAATCCAACCATGACCCTCCCTTTCCCTTTTCATCAAAATTAAGCCAAATTCCTTAATACCACCCAAAAGATGGCCCCCCCCCCCCATCCCCAATATGGCCATTGCATCCTACTCTGGCCTCAACTCACCCCCACAATCTGGGCCAGTTGTAGAGAAGAGAGACCAGTTCTGGGCAAGGGCTCGAATACTCTCGTACCTTCTTGGTTGTATCGCCTCCTGTATTTACCTATCCTTTGGCCTTCAAAGACCCCTTAGTATTTTCCCCCAGGGTCCTGAGCCTTGTCTGTGAAATAAGCAGTATTTATTAAGATGGCATTCTCAGTGTGAGTTAATCTGAGACACAGAAGAGACAATAAAAGTTTTGGAGCGCTCAAGGGACAGGGTTTCCATCCAGGAGTTAGAGAACTGTGGTTCAGGACAGAAATCTGTAACATGCAGACTAGGCTGGTTTCCTTAGCCTCCCCAGAAACCTTCAAAGAGTTCTTTGAGCCCAACAGGTCTGGAGGTCCCACAGAACTCAGATGTCCCCAGGGTCTTCTCCAGATCTAACGTTCCATGAAAGAAAATGCTGCAACTCTGGGGAAGGGAAATTCTGGTAGATACAAAGAAACCACATCAGAGGGATTGAGGAAAACAGTCTAGAGGTCCAACATCTTTGTGGCAGACAGGCCCCATCTTCATATCCTCAATAATCTCCTTCCCTGGAGTGTGGGCAGGGCCCTGTGAATTGCTTCTAACCAACAGAATACAGCTAAACTCATAAAATGTCACTTCGAAGATTAAAATTTAATGATATGGCAAAGGAGATGAGATGTTCGTTCAATAATTAGGTTACAATGTATGTAAGACTCTGTCTTGCTAGGGCATACTAGTGAAACTAGTGGACCTATAGAGAGGGTCCTGTGGCAAAGAACTATAGGCTGCCCCCAGGAGCTGCGAGACATCCCCCGGACCAACAGGAAGAAAACAGGACTTCAGTCCTACAACCACAGGAGGTGACTTCTACCAATGGGAGGAGCTTGGAAGCAGATCTCTCCCTAGTCAAGCCTATGAGGAGACCATACCCCTGGCCAATTCTTGGATTGTGGCCTAGTAAAACCCTGAAGTAGAGAACCCAGCTACATTGTGCCTGGACTTCTGATCTATAGGAACTATAAGATAATACATGTGTGTTATTTTAAGCAATAAAGTTTGTGGTAATTTGTTATCCTCAGGCAATATCCTGAGATCGATAGACGTTCTTCTCTCCTCTTCACTTTCCTATTCTGTCTTGCCTTTCTGGCTGATGCTCTCCCATATTTCATCTTTATCTCTTCTCTCCATCTCTATCTCCTTCTTTCAGAATACAAATGGGGTGCTTGGCTCATGTCACAGCTTAGTCATATACTAGTTCCACTGGTGTTGGGCAAGGTGCTTTACCCTCTGGTCTTCAATTTCCTAATCCATAAGTAGAAATAATAAAAAGGGGGGCACCTGGGTGGCTCAGTTGCTTAAGCAGCTGACTTCGGCTCAGGTCATGATTTCACAGTTCATGGGTTTGAACCCCATGTTGGGTTCTGCGCTGACAGCTCAGAGACTGGAGCCTGCTTCCGATTCTGTGTCTCCCTCTTTCTCTGCCCCCACCCCCCACTTGCACTCTGTCTGTTTCTCAAAAACAAATAAACATTAAAAAAATTATTTTTTAATAATAAAAAGGTTGTTATGAGGATTAAAAGAGATAATGCCTTGGGGCACCTAGCTGGCTCAGTCAGTAGGGAATGCAACTCTTGATCTTGGGGTTGTAAATTTGTTTGTAAATCTTGGGTGTAGAGAGTACTTAAAAATAAAGTCTTAAAAAAAGAGAGAGATAATGCCCATAAGTGCTTAGCCAGAGTTTGTGAGTGAGCAGTGAGCAGGAAAAATGCATAGATGCTAGGGAAACTCTAGGATTTAATAGAAGGAATGAACTCCAAGCTGGGAGCTATGAGGAGCCAGACAGGGTTATGTTTGGCTTTCATTTAATTTGCACTTATCACATGTCAAGTCCTGGAGAAATAGGGAGGAATCAGTCATGGTCCCTGACTTTTTAGTCAAGCCCTGATTCTGGGAACATTGCCCTTGCTGGACCTCCACAGTAAGGATAGGTATGTACTATACCCTCCCCACTCTTACTCTTACCTAGAAACTAGACCTTGAAAGGGACAGAAAATTATTGTTCCCCAGAAAAAGTCAACAGGAACCACTGTAAGGTATTAGAGACCAACTCTTTTTACAACCCCTTACTATATAGAAGGGGAAATTCAGGCCCAGAAGAGGATGTGCCTAGTAGCTGGACCCACCTAGCAATCCTCACTCTCTAAGAGTTAACAACCTATGAGAGAGATAAGTTTAGATACATGGAAAGTAGTGGGAAAATGGGAAGGAGGGGGTGTGTAATTCCATAAGGACTTACATAAGCAGAGTGGAAAGAGACTCCAAGTGAACAAAACAGAGGTGGGACAGTTTGAAATGAACCCAATGCGCTGAAGAGATAAGATGGAAAGGTAAGGTTGTGGTGGAGAACGTTGAACGCCCAGCTAAGCAGTTGGGTAGAGCCATAAGAAGAGCCAAGAGTGGTTAAAAAGGGAATCCCATTTTCAAGGGCAACAGAAAATGTGACAATGTTGTGGTGCCATCAGCTCAAGTGGAAGCAGAACCTGTGGCTTCTAACATGAATATCAAATGACCCCAAATCACTGTAGGTTGGTGGAAGGTGGGGGGGATGGAGGTAGGGGGTGGTGGCAGTGTTCTCCTTTGTGAGTCTCTTCCGGCTGCCTCCTCCATCCGTGGTTTCTCCATGGTTTCCTTCCTCTGTGGTTTCCTTCCTCAGTGACTTCCTCCTGCCTTCTATATGCCCTCTGGCAAGGGCAGCCTTTTAATCTGCTAATCCTTGTTATTTGTGGATAAAACATTCTGTATTTGCACGTGAGCCCTAATTTGACATATGATAGTTTTTTGGTTTTTGGTTTTTTTAATTGATGTAGAAGTCTGTCTTTTGAGTCAATACTAAAGAAGTAGTGATGATCTAATAGTTGAGAAAACAGGTTTTGAAATCAGATCTGATTCAAACTGCCTAACCTTTGCCTCAATTTCTTAATCTGTAAAGTAGGGAGAATAATTATAACAATCTCAAAGCAAGTGCTGTTGTGCTTTGCAATGAACTAAGCATGAGAGTAAGGAGTATTCTCTAAGAACCAACAATCCTAAGCATCTGGGTGGCTCAGTCGGTTAAGTGTCTGACTTCAGCTCAGATCATGATCTCACAGTTTGTGAGTTCGAGCCCCATGTCAGGCTCTGTACTGACAGTGCGGAGCATGGAGCCTGCTTTGAGTTCTGTGTCTCCTCTCTCTGCCCCTCCCTTGCTCTCTCTGTCTCTCTCTAAAAAATAAATAAACATTAAAAAAACAAAACCAAAAAAGAACCAACAATCCCAAATGGCTACAGGAAGACCCTTCATGTCCATGTCGGGGGTGCACTCTACGGAACAGTATACAACAGCAGGGAGCAAGAAACTAGATTTATATGGCAAAGCAGCTCTTCAAAACTTAGTATCAACCAGGGAAAAAAGGAAGAAATACGAGTTTTATAGTATGACACCATCTATGTACTTAAAACTGTAAATTAAAACACAAACTATGCTACATCAAACTCAGGGAGAGAGTTGGGACTGGGGAGAAAGTAAAGCCAAGAAAATGGCTTTGCCCTTATGGTAACACGCAGAGGACTGAGGGGTGTTCACGCCACTGAATGCACTTTGACATCCCCTTGCACCCCAGCAAAAAACAAAACGCCCTTAGTGGAAAATGGAGGGCTGCCTGGGTGGCTCAGTAAGTTAAGCATCCCACTCTTGATCTCAGCTCAGGTCTTGATCTCGGGTGGTGAGTTCAAGCCCCACTTTGAGCTTAGGGCTCCACGTGAAGCCTACTTAGGAAAAAAAAGTTCTCTGCCAGGGACCAGCACGAACTTTCTCCTTTGACTCAAAAGAGTGTAAAAGTCCGCCAGCCACGGCCAGCCACAGCAGGGCCAGAGCGCATGGAGACTTGCCCAGGTCTTTGCTCCTCCTCTGCTCTCCTCCCTCTTCGTCCCTGCATGGCGAGGCGGATTGGCTCCGCCGCCTCGGCGCTCTGGAAACTAGCCAGGACTCTTGGCCGATGGGACAGCAGGCCTTTTAAAGTTACTGGGGTGGAAGCAGTGAGGGGTGGGGGTCGCCGGTGCTTGGTCTATCGCTGAGCGAGTCTCCGTCCCTCCGTCACAGCCCCAGGCCTTCGAATGGGGGACTGAAGGGACTTAGATTGACCTAGAGCTCCACCTCAACTAGGGTCTGGGCGGCTAGTGACGGGGCCACCCACTTCCCCGGCCTTAGGAAGGCGTGGGGAGCCTTGACTGGGAAACCGCACATTCGGGATCAAATCCTTAAACGACCCGCCTTCCCCTTACTGGTCTGTGTTCCCGCGTGTAGTGGGCCGCTCTGGCCATGGCTTCGGCCCTGGCAGCAGCGCCAGGAGCCCGGCTCGGACCCGTCGCGTCTCCCCCTGGGCGCTCCCGCGACAGCGCACTTACCTTGGTCTGGACCTGCCAGGACGCGCACTTGGATTTCCGGGTCCCCAGCCGCCCCATCGGAGGCGCAGCTGCGGGTCTGTAGGGGTCTCCAGGGGCGTGGAAGGCGCAGGGCACCGGTCAGGGCTCGCAGCATCTGGGCGCAGGCTGGGAAGGTGCCAAGGGCCCCTCCACTGCTCCCTCCTCTCTCGCTGAAAGCTTGCAGCGGCGCCCCCAGGTTTCGCAAACTGCTCCACCTATGGGCGGAGAGCACAACGCAGTTCTTCTCGCCTCTTGACTCTCAGAGCCCTGGAGCCCTGGCTAGGTAAAGCCCGGCTCCGCTGTGTGATTTGGGACAAGGATGTCAACCTCTTTAAGTGCCAGTGTTTTAATCACTAAAGCAGGGATAATAATAGTGACTACTGTCGTAGATAAAGGGGAAGCTAAAGTAGTGAGAACAGATAATGTACTACTGCAAATGGGAAGTGTCGTGTGTGAACTGAATTCAACTTCCATTTGTACAGAGGTGCCTGAGAATTTTAAAGGGAGAAAGAGGAACGAGAGAGGTGGGTGAACCGGGCTTGTGAAGAATTACAAAAATCAGGAAAGGCGTTTGGCCACGTGAAACTCATCTGTGTTAGCTAACTGGCGCCTATCCAACCTTAGGCTCCCACAGAGACTGGGGTTGGTGGCAGCGGTGACAGACAGTGGGGGTGCTGTCTTCAGGTGTTGGCTGAAACAAGCAGTAAATTCTTTTGGCAGTGCTGACCTTAAAAATAAAAGTTGTTTTACCAGCAAAAGTAGGTGTCTTTGGGAATGGCCAAGAATTGCAATTTGGGACAAACAAGCCACCGGAAAAAAACAGGCTAGTCCAACAGAGGAGGAAACCATATTTTATGGAGAAGTTGGGAGTGGTTGCTTTAAAACCAAAACCCACTGGAGAAAAGCAAGAGGTCAGAGTGATCACAGTTTCTCATGGGCTGAGCAGCTGACCTACTGGATTTCTTGTAGGAGATACAATGTACACCCTCTCCTGTTGAGTCTATTATAATTGACAATTCCTCCTGTAATTGATGTCCAGTGGTATCACATGGGAACTCCTCTTTCTGGCCTCCTGACTGCATTTTAGTGAGGGTTTTCCTTTATTAATTTCTACAGTTGGCTTAAGTGTTCTCCTCCAGGCACTCTAAGGGGGGCCAGGGTCATCTTAGGAATGTGGCCTTGATCTGCTAGAAACTATGTTAGTGTTCAAGTCATTGTAGGCCAAGGTTCAGGCCTAGTAGAGAAGTGGGCTCAGAGGGGCATGGCTAGAATTTGGTCAAGAAGATAATCTTTGTCACTATGTCATGGTGGTATTATGATGATTGAATGGGGGTGTGTGAACCTTGCTTCTTATTCCATTTTTTAAATGTCATTTCATTTATTCATTCTGATGTTGTCTACATTCATGGGCTTCACTGCCTCACCTCCCAGTTACTCTTCAATCATCCCAAATTTATGCTCACTAATTAGATGGCAAAAATATTTGTGAATGTGAATCCCTAGCCTCTGCCTCCACTATCTACCCAAAATGCTTTTGCAGAGGTCATCAGTGGCCCTGTTTAGTTCATTCTGGGTGGATCAATAAAGAGTGTTCAGTGAACACTCTACCTCACTCGCCTTCCACTTGTTAATGACCCCAAGTCACTAATAATTCATGCCTCCAACCAATGGCTGGACTATTAGGTGATCTAGAAATAAAATTCTTTTTATTTCTTTGAAAGCCATGGCTTTCAAAAAAAAATTAATGTGTATTTATTTTTGAGAGAGAGCATGAGCAGGGGAGGAGCAGAGAGAGATGGTGACACAGAATCCAAAGCAGGCTACGGGCTCTGAGTGGTCAGCACAGAGCCTGACGCGGAGCTCAAAGTCACTACCATGAGATCATGACTTGAACTGAAGTCAGATGGTTAACCAACTGAGCCACTCAGACACCCCTAACATTCTCTCTTTTCAAAGTCATTGGTGTTTGCTGAGGTCATCACTATGTCTAGTAAGGTTTAAGCAAAAATGTGCTCTCATCTCCTTCCTGGGTCTAATGGGAAACCCTAAGTTCCTCTGTGTGACCTAAAAGATTAATTGGGGTTTGTATCAGTCCTAGTCATTTTTGATCCCTTGCCTTTGCTTCCAATGAGTTAATTCAGGTTATGGATCATCTGGCCATCCCTCTGTGTCCCTTTTCTATATATTAGTGGACACAACTCCAACTCCTTCACTCCTTAAAGAATAGTAGACACAAGAATGCATGAGAAAGAAAGGTTGGGGATCAACTGTGGGACCCCACTTCTCATACTTAATGAGGTTAATGCTAAATGTTGTGGACTGAATTATGTCCCCCTAAATTCGTATGCTGAAGTCCTATTCCCTAGTACATCAAAATATGATTGTGTTTGCAGACAGGGTCTTCAAAAAAGTAATTAAGTTCAAAATGAGATCATTAGGCTAGGCATTAATCCAATATGACTGATGTCCTTATAAGAAGAGGAAATTTGGACACAGATAGGTATAGAGGACAGACCTGTGAAGACAAAGGGAGAAGATGGCCATCTGTAAGCCAAGGAGAGAGACCTCACACAAAATCAACCTACCGACACCTTTATCTCAGCCTTTCAGCTTCCAGAACTGTGGAAAAATAAATTTCTGTTGTTTAAGCCATCCAACCTGTGGTCCTTTGTTATAGCAGCACTTGCAAACTAATACACCAGTAAAAGAATTCCTTTTGTTAAGAGGAAATCTGGTGCCTGGTTTTTAAAATAACAAAGTGCCCCCTTCCTCTACATTATTATTATTCCTAGGTCTCCAAGAAAGATCAGCAGAGCAGCAATGGGCATAGGACAAAGTGGTAATAACAGTATGGCCATAGATGTCACAGACTTTGAGTCTGGAATTCTCTCTTGTCCAGCAAGGGAGCAGATGCAGAATTGAATATGAGAGAGGTTAATGTCCAGGAGGAGACAGGAGTCCTGAGTAAGGTCCTTGCTGTGTATTTATTAGGATCATCTTCACAAAACACCTTATGAGAATGTGTTGGTTTGTGAAGATTTCAAATCCACTTATGACTTACGTGCAGTTGTTCTGATCTGAGGGTGAACTTGGGAGGCCATGTGAAGATGATAGCAGAATTGTGCTGCTGAGTGCTTATAGATAGGAACATATGGAGGAGCAACTATGATATAATGAACATTTAAACTTTAAATACCAAGAATTTATGAGGACTTATTGAGAATGTTCTATGTGGGCAAGGCTACTCTTTGCTGATCAAAGCAGATCTCTGAAGGTCTTGAGACACTTGCTCATGTGGGGTGGCCACCCTACCCTTGGTCCTGAGTGGTATTCAAGGCACAGTGGTCTCAGGAAGACAAAGACTTCAGTTCTGCCTTGGCAAGCCTACTCTTCCTAGGTAGTGGTCAACTCGGTGCCAGCTAGCTGTGTGCCCCAGCAGTAAGGAACCTAAGCTGGCAGCTGATTCCCAGCTTAGTTGGAAGGACTGATTTACAGAGGACCAACTAACTCATAGAAAGTACATCACAACTAAACTTGGACTTTATTTCATCTCCCTTATGCCTGGAACTATAACGTAGTTAACCTATCTTTGGTTTGGAGTATGTTATTTCTTTATGAGCTTATTAAGAGACGTTAACCGTATGCTACTGGCTTGTGAAATATTACTATTATAAATTAGAATCCCTACAGCAAATCTGTGCTAAATAAACCATCGGCAAAGACAAAAGCTCAGTTTCTGAGCATAATTTGTGGGAGCAAAACAAGAGTGAGATTCAGAGATTAACAAGAAAGGTCACATAGCTAGTGAAATGAAATCTGGTTGTTTTAGACATCCAGTAAAACACTCCCCATAGTCTTGTTGTACAGCCTTATGACTTTTTGCACTTGCAATGACTCTTCTGAGTACCAACAGTAACAGGATACAGAACAATTAGAACACTCCCAAAACCTTTCCTCAGGCTACGCTTTTCTGAGTCCGGTTTCAGGCCACCCTCTGCTCTCAGCCTCAGGCGCTACTCCTCTCATTATAGAGAACGTAAACCCGAATGGCTGTACTAGGTTACGAAACTTTTTCCTGATGTGTGATGTGGACTCAGATTCCCATCCGCTTGTGAGCCGGGTCCAGAGCTTCGCAAAGAACTGCTGAACGCCCCCCTCCCCGAAAAGAACGCCACCACCGGCCGCCTCTGCGCACGCGCAGGCGCCCTACTCTCGCTCCACCTCGCGCCGCCGGAGCGTGCCCCCCGCCCCCTCACCGCCTCCGGGCCCGCCCCTAGCTCTTGGGTGAGCGCCGGCGTCGCTGCCGCTTTGGTCCGTGAGCGCACGCGTCGGCTGTCTCAGGACTTGCTCTGTCGGCCTCCGCAGCGCACAGTCTGAGCCATGCTCCTTACGGCCGTAAAGCCTCGGCCCCGGCACCGGGTGTTCGTGGTGGGGGTTGGGATGACCAAGGTAAACAGAGCCGCGGACCTCTTCTATTTGTGCCGGAGAGGCCGAGGAGTCGGGGAGCCCCGAGGTGACAGGGGCACGGCGGGAAGGGCAGGGGCCTGGCGCTGGCCGGCGGTTTGTCCTTCCTACCGGGAGGGCGCCCCGGGCACCCCACTGGCCCGTTCCGGCTTCTTGGCATGAGAGTGGCGACTCGGATGGGTTGCGGTGTAGGGTTGTCTCTGAGGTACGGCGCTGTCTGGGGTGGTTCCTGTGGCCATTTCTTTCCCCTTCCGCCTTTTCCGTTCTCCCTGGATCAGGCTTTGTGACGGACACCCCAACATAACCGAAAACCCACACCTCCTTTGATTCTGAGTTGGAATCCCAAGGTATGTGGCTCTTTGACGAGGCAAGATCCTCCTTACACTGGAAAGGGAAGCAGGTACGGAAAGGGGAATGTCCCCAGCTCTCCACACCCAGGAGTACTCCCTGTAGGATTCCTTTACAGGCACAGTTAGAAGTGTGGATGAGGAGAAACAGTGATGTGCAGTGTCTTGGCACAAGTGGCAGGTTTCCTGGATCCTCCGACCCCCTTTCTGTCCCCGCAGTGGTACTCTGCTTGGTTCTCAGGAATCCAGAGGCTCCTGGCCTCATTTCTTGACGCCCTCCCCGCTCCTAAGTGCGAGTAATGCCAAACTGCTTATTACTTTCATCCGCACTCTGTTCTCTGCTTCTCTTGCTTTCCTTCTCTTGTTCTTACTCCTTGTGCTTGGTTGACTTTGGACTTTTATTTTATTAAAAAAATTTTTTTCAATGTTTATTTATTTTTGGGACAGAGAGAGACAGAGCATGAACGGGGGAGGGGCAGAGAGAGAGGGAGACACAGAATCGGAAACAGGCTCCAGGCTCTGAGCCATCAGCCCAGAGCCCGACGCGGGGCTCGAACTCACGGACCGCGAGCTCGTGACCTGGCTGAAGTCGGACGCTTAACCGACTGCGCCACCCAGGCGCCCCCTAATGTTTGGTTTTTATAAGCCAAGGTGGTGGCTTAGAGAAGAGGGCTCAGAGGAGCCTGGCTAGAGTTTGGTGAATCTTTGTCAGTGGTTGCAAGAGTGTTTGCCTTAGAGTAATTCATGTTTTGTGTGTGGTATTCTGTATCTCTGCTATTTACAATTAATCTTTAAAAAGGCTAAAACTTTTATTTATTATCATTTATTTATTAAACATTTATTTATTTGAAAGAGAATGAGAGAGGGAGTGAGCGGGGAGGGGCAGAGAGACACACACAGAATCCAAAGCTGGCTCTAGGCTCTGAGCTGTCAGCAGAGAGCCCGACGTGGGCCTCGAACTCACAAACCGTGAGATCATGACCCGAGCAGAAGTCGGACGCTCAACTGACTGAGCCACCCAGGCGCCACTTTTTTATTATTAAAAAAAAAAGTTTATTTGTTTTTAAATAATCTCTATGCCTAGCCTGTGGCTCAAACTCACAACTTCGAGATTCAGAGTCACATGCTCTATTGACTGAGCCAACCAGTCAACTCTAGAAAAAAAATTGTACCATAGGAAATGTAATTATAGCACACAACTTGGCCCAGTAATAAAAAATATTTACTTAATGAAGTAAACAATGAGTACTGATTTAATAAAAAATTATTCAATTGTATAAGTGGGATGGAGTAAGTGTAAATGTATATGTGGGGGGGGGGGCGGCTAAAGAGACCTAATCCTCACTGGCCCTTTTTGGAGATGGTGATATAATTTCTGAAATTGATAAAGAAATGATAGTATAAGAACATTTAGAAATATGGCAGTTTATAAAAAAAAAGAAATGTCTAAAAGAATTAAAAGTGGATGTTTTGGGAACAAATAAGACTAGTGTGTGGAGAGTAGTGAAACTGAATTGCCGTTTTTATTAATGCCTTATGGTGCTTTTTGTTTGTTTTGCATTTCTTTGATGAAACAAATAAAAACTAAAAAAAATAGAACTTTACCAGCACCTCAGAATCTCCTTTGTGCTCTTTTTCAGTCACCGACTCCTCACCTGCAAGGATTGCCATTATCCTGACTTTAGACCTTTAATGCTATAGATTAGTCCTGGCTTTTTTATTCAGCATTATATTTGTGAGATTCATCCATAATTGTATGTGTATTTATGGATTTTTCATTCTACTTGATGTCATGTAGTCCACTGTGTGAACATACCACAGTTGATCCAGTCTGCTGTTAATGGACATTAGGTAGTTTCCACCTAACTATGCTTTTTATTTTGAAGAAGTAGTGTTGTATGTGTTTATTTGCTTGGCTAGTCATTTAAAAATTACCTTGATTTCAGTAAGCACTGGGAAAGTGCAGTTGTTTCACTACATGGGTTATAATTTAATCATGAATTGGTATAACCAGTTAGAACCTAGCATACTGTTCTCTGTATATGAGTGCTCTCTGTAAATGATCTGATTGTGGATAGTGAATTGAAGAATAAGTAGGGGTGGAATAGGCAATTTTTAGGTACTGAATTAGGGAATTATGAAGGATTCCCTAATGCAGGAATTATGAAGAAATTGGATGAGACAGAATGGGAAGAAATGTTAAATGTTTTCTTTTGGTTCAAGTTCAACAGATGTATTTCAGCACTGTGCAATGAAATGTGGTATTTAAGTCAAGTCTCTATATAATACTTAAGACTGGTTTTGTGACTCACTGGGAGGTTGAAAAGTAAATTTGGTAGGTTGCTTCTAGCATTAAAAACTTGAAATCGAATAGAAAATATTTTATCAGTATAACAAGGATAAGTATTTCATGAAAATTTAGCTTCAATTATGTATGTATATATGTGTCTACTGGGTTTGTTGTAATATGTATTTTTTGTGGCTTGCAGTCAAAATTTTTTGAAAGCCAATTTTTTGCTAGCACCTCCACTGACCAGCAAACCACTCCACTTTATTTAGTTGGCCACCTAGTTTGGTAGATTTTCTTCTTTTATGTTTCTTAAATCTGTCTACTTTTTTCATCTTTTCTGCTTTTATCTTAGTCAACTCTTACTTGGACTGTTTCAGGATCATTTGTCCTCACTGCCTCCTGCCTATTCCCTTCATTCATTTCTCCACATTACATCTATAATAATCTAAAATGCAGCTCTTTTCACCCCAGTCTCTCTCTTTTTTAAAAGATAAGGCTTTATTTTTCAAAGCGGTTTTAGGTTTACAGCAAAATTGAGCAGAAAGTATAGAGTAGAGTTCCCATATGTTCCCTGCCCCCACACATGCACAGCCTCACTCGCTATCAGTAATCTGCACCAGAATGGGGCATTTGTTATAATCAGTAAACCTAAACTGACACATCATTGTCACTCAGAGTCTGTAGCTTACATTAGGGTTCCGTTGTGGTGTTGTATATTCTAGGTTTGCACAAATGTATAATGACATGTATCCATTGTAATATCATACAGAATATGGGGTGCCTGGGTGGCTCAGTTGGTTAAACATCTGGCTTTGGCTCAGGTCATGATCTCATGGTCTGTGGGTTCGAGCCCTGTGTCTATGCTGTCAGCACAGAGCCTGGAGTCTGCTTCAGATTCTGTGTCTCCCTCTCTTTCTACCCCTCCCTCGCTGTCACTCTCTCTCTCTCTCTCTCTCTCTCAAAAAATAACCAAGCATTAAAAAAAAATCATACAGAATAGTTTTATTGCCTTGAAAATCCTCTGTGCTCTGCCTGTTCATCCCTCTTTTCCCTCAACCTCTGACAACCACTAATCTCTACTATCTCCATAGTTTTGCCTTTTCCAGGATGTCGTATCGTTGGAATCATACAGTCTGTTGGCTTTGCAGATTGACTTTTTCACTTAGTAACATGCATTTAAAATTCCTCCATGTCTTTTCTTTGTTTTTTTAAAGTTTATTAGTTTGAGAGAGAGAGAGAAAGAGAGAAAATGTATGCATGAGAGAGCACAAATGGGAGGGGCAGAGAGAGTGGGGAGAGAAAATCCCAAGCAGGCTCTGAACTGTCAGGGCAGAGTCCAACAAGGAATTCTTCTCTGTGCCGTGAACCGTGAGATCATGACCTGAGCCAAAGCCAGTATTTAGATGCTAACTGACTGAACCACCCAGGCACCACCCTCTGTGTCTTTTCATGGCTTGATAGTCCATATCTTTTTAGTACTGAGTAGTGTTCCATGTGCCACAGTTTATTTATCTATTCACCTGCTAAAGACATTTTGGTTACTTAACAAGTCTTGGCAGTGATTTAAAATTGCTATAAATGTGCCTCTGTGGGCTTTTGTTGTGGACATAAGTTTTCAACTCATTTGCATAAATACCAAGGATTGCTGGATTAATGTTAAGAGAAGGTTTAGTTTTATAAGAGACCACCAACCTGTCCTCCAAAGTGGGCATACCATTTTGCATTCCCACAAGCAGTGAGACTTCCTATTGCTCTACATCCTTGTCAGCATTTGGTATTGTCAGTGTTTGGATTTTGGCCATTCTAATAGGTGTGTAGCAGTATCTCGTTTTTTTTCCGGTCTCTTAAAAAAAAAAATCCATTGTCTTCAGGATAAAGCTCAGACGTCAAAGGAATGCATATAACGTTCCCTGAGTTGGCTCCAGAGCCAGACTGTCTGAAGTTTCAGCTTCATTGCTTTTTAGCTATGTGACCTTGGGCAAATTACTTAATCTCTCTATATACCCTAGTTTTCTTACTGTAAAGTGATGATAATAATAGTGACTACCTCTTAGGATTATTGTGACGATTAAATGAGTTAATATATCTGAAGTGCTTAGCATAATGCATAACACAGTAAGTGCCCAATTAATGTTAGTGGTTACCATCATTTGGACCTAAGTTACTCTTCTGTACCTGTCACTTGCTGTAACTTATCTTGCACTTCAACTGCTGCAATATAAACTTGTTTATAGTACCTGGATTGAGCCATATTCTCTCACTTCTAGACCTTTGCCCTAGAAGTTTTGTTTTCTTTGACTTGGCAAACTCCATCCTAAAAGACTGAATTTAAATGTCAGTTCCTCTGGGAAGCCTTTCTAATCCTCCCTCTGAACCTATGTAGTTTTCCCTCCCAAATTATTCTGTACTTATGGACACTGTAGTATAATTTTCTGTTTTCTGTTGGACTAGAAGCTCCCCGAGTGCAAGGACTGTATATTATTTATTGTCAGAGTCCAGGAACATGATAGGTGCTCAGTATGTTAGGTGCTCAGTGTGTTTTTGTGTAAGCTAATAGATGAATGAATTTCTGCAGTGCTCTGTTGTGAGAAAAATCTAACTATATTTGCTTCTGTTATTATCTCCTTCTATATTTCTAGTTCCTAAAGCCTGGACTTGAGAATTCAAGAGACTATCCTGACTTGGCAAAAGAAGCAGGTAAAATAGAAAATTTAGGTATTTGAACATTGATGTTACTGTGTAGTCTATCTTGATTGTGGAACAACCTTGCAACCGTAAAAAGAATCCTGGGTCAAGGAGAAGAACCTATACAGATAATTGCTTACTGATTCATTAGGAAGGACAAAGGGAAAAGAGCTTGGGCTAATTTTTAGCTAGATAGCCAGGGCAAACAGTGGCCTTTGATTTTATGTACTATCCAACTGTTTAGTGTGACAGCAAAGGGCTCTGTGGGCGTCCTCCCTGCCCCCCAATAATGATATTCTTTCCAATTTTGCCCTTTAGAGGTACAGTGGAGCCACAGAGATGAGTAAGACAAGGACCTTGCCACTAAGGGGGTTTAAGATTTTGGGGTTTAATATATTTATAGTTAGTATATAAGTATCATAAAGGAGGTATGGAAAAGTGATGTAGTAGCTTAGAGGAAGAAATGGTTATTTCTCAGTGGAGAGGTCTGAGAGGATTTGATGAAGGTTTGTCATTTGAATTGAACGTAGACTATTTGGAGGTAGATCTACTCTGGGAAAACTCTAAACTTAATTTTTACTCACCTAAAGCAAATACTCAAAGCACTATTTGATTAAACGCTTTTGTTTTTATAGGCCAGAAAGCTTTATCTGATGCACAGATCCCTTATTCAGTAGTGGAACAGGCATGTGTTGGCTACGTTTATGGTATGTGGTAAACTATATATTCTAAAAGTGTTTCACCTAATATAGCAGCAACTTCATAAACAGTGCAGAGGCATTTGTAAATTTTAACCCGCAAAAATCAGAATTCAGAGTCTTATTCCTATCATTCCTAGATTTCCCTTATGTGTTAGCCTAGTTTAATATATGTCTTTGCCATTGTTTATTGCCAAACCAGGAGATAAATTTAAAAAAAATTGTTTATCTTCAAAAAACAAAAAATTGCCCATAGTTCTACCATATAAAGATACTGTTCAGAAGATAAATTTTTGTTCTTTGTTATTTTAAAATTTGTAAACATTTACTTTTTTGTATCCAATAAAATTTTTTATTAAACTTTTTTCTTTTCTTTTTCTTTTTTTAATTTACATCCAAATTAGTTAGCATATAGTGCAACAATGATTTCAGGAGTAGATTTCTTAATGTGCCTTACCCATTTAGCCCATCCCCCCTCCCACACCCCCTTCAGTAACCCTCTGTTTGTTTTCCATATTTATGAGTCTCTTATGCTTTTGTTCCCCTTCCCTATTTTTATTTATTTATTTATTTATTTATTTATTTATTTATTTCAACGTTTATTTATTTTTGGGACAGAGAGAGACAGAGCATGAACAGGGGAGGGGCAGAGAGAGAGAGGGAGACACAGAATCGGAAACAGGCTCCAGGCTCTGAGCCATCAGCCCAGAACCCGACGCGGGGCTCGAACTCCCGGACCGCGAGATCGTGACCTGGCTGAAGTCGGACGCTTAACCGACTGCGCCACCCAGGCGCCCCCCCTTCCCTATTTTTATATTATTTTTGCTTCCCTTCCTTTATGTTCATCTGTTTTGTCTCTTAAAGTCCTCATATGAATGAAGTCATATGGTGTTTGTCTCTCTCTGACTGACTAATTTCACTTAGCATAATACCTTCTATTTCTATCCACATAGTTGCAAATGGTAAGATTTCATTCTTTTTGATTGCCAAGTAATACTCCATTGTGTATATATACCACGTCTTCTTTATCCATTCCTCCATCGATGGACGTTTGGGCTCTTTCCATACTTTGGCTATGGTTGATAGTGCTGCTATAAAAATTGGGGTGCATGTGTCCCTTTGGAACAGCATACCTATATTCCTTGGATAAATACCTAGTAGTGCAATTGCTGGGTCGTAGAGTAGTGCTCTTTTTAATTTTTTGAGGAACCTCCATACTGTGTTCCAGAGTGGCTGCGCCAGCTTGCATTCCCATATCAAACTTTTTCTAATTAGGAAAAGAATATACACTAATTACAACAAAAAAAGGAAACAGAAAAAGACAAAAAAGAAATCACCTGTAATCCCATTGTCCAGTTCAGAAATTATCACCATTAATTTTTGGTGTTATCCTTCAGTGAATATGAATGCATGTGAGTATGCATGCATATACAACTTTCTCTTCAAGAAAATTAGGTCCTGGGGCACCTGGCTGGCTTAGTCAGAAGTATGTGCAACTCTTTATCTCTGGATCGTGAGTTTGAGTCCAATATTAGGTGTAGAGGTTATTTAAATAAATAAAACTTAAAAAAGAAAAAAAATAATGAGATCCTAGTATACATACTTTTTGGTAACCTACTTTTCTCATTTTAGTATTGTCAGTATTCTCCATTAGGTCTTCCTTTATGTTATCATTAACATTAAAAAAAATTTTTTTTTTACATTTATTTATTTTTGAGAGACAGAGTGAGACAAAGTGAGAGTGGGGGAGGGGCAGAGAGAGAGGGAGACATAGAATCTGAAACAGGCTCCAGGATCTGAGCTGTCAGCATACAGCCCGACACGGGGCTCAAACTCACGGAACGCGAGATCATGACCTGAGCCGAAGTCAGACGCTCTACCCACTGGGCCACCCAGGTGCCCCAGCATTTTTTCAATTAAGTTTTTTTTTTTTTTTTTTCCGGACTTGATGAAGTATTTACATGGTACAAAAATACCAAAAGTGGATGGTTATATAGTGGAAAATCTCACACTTATTTCTGTCTCCCTGTCTCATGGTTACCTTCACTTAGTCATCCAGTTTCACTAATTTCTGGTGTATCTTTTCAGAAGTGATTTGTACATATACAAGTATGTGTGAGTGTGTAAGTTCCCCTTTCCCCTTTTGTTACATACATGGTAGCATAATATACACACTATTTTGTATCTTAAATTTTTTTTCTTTTTTACTTAGTAGTTCTTGGTTACTGTTCCAAATTGTATCATAAAGAGCTTCCTTGGTCTATTTTTTATGATAGCATAAAATTCCATTGAATAGATATATCATAATTTATTGAATCCATTGCCTTTCAATGGACATTTAGAATGTACCCAGTCTTTTTACAGCCTTTTTAATGATTGTATGATTTTCTAGTCTTTGGGATTTACTGCAGTTTATTTAGTAGTAGTAATGATATCCTGTTCTTGGACATTTTCTTTCTTTCTTCATTCATTCATTCATGGGACATTTTAAATTTTTTCTGATTTCTAGTTATCATAAAAGGCTTTGGGGTGCCTGGGTGGCTCAGTTGGTTAAGTATTTGACTTCAGCTCAGGTCATGATCTCACAGTTCAGGGGTTTGAGCCCCGCATTGGGCTCTGTGCTGACAGCTCAGAGCCTGAAGCCTGCTTGGAGCCTGAAGCCTGCTTCCCAAACTTGTGTCTCCCTCTCTCTCTCTGCCCCTCCCCCGCTCACGCTCTGTCTCTCTCAGTCTCTCAATAATAAATGAACGTTAAAAAAAGTTTTTGAAAAAAGGCTATAGTAAGCATAACCGTAGGTGAGTCTGTGTGCATATCTGTGATTATTTTTTTGAGATTTCAAGATACCAAGAGAATTCTCAAAGGGAAATTTACTAGGTCAGAGAGATACACAATGTATTTATTGAAAAGGAGGTCCTGAACTTTGCTGTTTTCCCTGAAGACTTCTGAAGAGTCTATACCTTCAGATGTTCCCATTACATTGCTCTAGCATGTCTGCCTTGGTGGCCGTGTTACTTGGCAAAGGGAGTCAAATGTGTATTCAGCTTGGATCACTATTTTTTTGTAATGACCTGCCTCATAGGATCTTTTAAACTTTTTGAAGTTGTGGAACCTTTATATGAAGAGAAAAATCATAGATTTCATTAATAGAAAAATTTTTATTAATAGAAAATAGAAAATTATTTTTATTTATTTTTATTTATTTATTTATTTATTTTATTTATTTTTATTATTATTATTTTTATTAACAGAAAAATCATGATTTTATTAAAATCATATTTTAATAATAAATATTTTAATAAAATAAAATTAAAATTTTATTTTATTTTTTATTTCTATTTTTAAATTACTATTATTTTTTAATGTTTGTTTATTTTGAGAGAGAAAGATAGAGAACAAGCAGGGAAGGGGCAGAGAGAGGGAGACACAGAATCCCAAGCAGGCTACGCACTGTCAGCGCAGAGCCTGATGCTGGGCTTGAACTCACAAACTGAGATCATGACCCGAACTGAAATTAAGAGTCAGACGCTTAACCAACTGAGCCACCCAGGCTCCCTGAGAAAGTCATAGCCTTTTAATCAGATGGTATAGTTTTAAAGATTTGTAAAGAAGTATAAATGAAACATTGCTTCCTTTATCATGTAGCACTAGCCAGATTGAATTGTTCGCTATTACTTGGTCATTTCTCTACTTTCCTATTGTAACATGTAGAGAAAGTACATATCATACTGTGTTTTGAGGATTTTTCATATTTGGAGTGTAAATGATGCTTAATGCAAAACCTTTTTCTGAGTAAGATGTCAGTTTATTTATTGTTCTGCCTGTGTTATATGCTAGGCAAAGGCATAATACTGGAAAAAAAAACAACCACCATACTGTGGTATTATGTTGCATTGCAGCTTCATTAATTCCCATGTTGTAGATATTATAGTTTTTGTTTCTTTTTCTGTACAGGTGAGTCTACCTGTGGGCAGAGGTCTATCTATCACAGTTTGGGACTGACTGGAATTCCTATAATTAACGTCAACAATAACTGTGCTACTGGTTCTACTGCTTTGTTTATGGCCCGGCAGCTGATACAGGGTGGTGAGGATTGTTTATTTGTCTACTGTACTTAAATAGACATGGGGCAATATCTATTGCCCTTTCATCATTTCTCTCTATGACCATCAGAGGGATTGATTGATTGATTGATTGATTGATTGATTTTTAAAGTTTATTTATTTATTTTGAGAGAGAGAAAGCACAAGTAAGGGAGGGGCAGAGAGAGGGAAAGAGAGAGAGAATCCCAAACAGGCTCCAGGCCATCAGCACAAAGCCAGAGGTGGGGCTTAAACCCACAAACCATGAGATCATGATCTGAGCCAAAATCAAGAGTCATATGCTTAACGAGTTGAGCCACCCACGTGCCCCAGAGGGATTGCTTTTATAATGTGTATCTTTTTTAAAATTATTTTTTTAAGTTTATTTATTTATTTTGAGAAAGAGAGAGAGTGTGCTTGTGCACATGCATGCCAGGGGTGGGGCAGAGAGAGCGAGAATCTCAAGCAGGCTCTGCACTGTCAGCACAGAGCCCAACTCAGGGCACGATCTTATGAACTGTGAGGTCATGACCTGAGCTGAAATCAGGGGTTGGATGCTTAACCAACTGAGCCACCCAGGCACCCCTATAATGTAGATCTTTTTAAAAAATAACAGCTGTAAGGGCATCTGGGTGGCTCAGTCGGTTGAGTGTCCCACGTTGTCTCAGGTCATGATTTCACGGTTTGTGAGTCTGAGCCTCTCACTGGGTTCACTGCTATCAGCACAGAGCCCACTTTGGATCCTCTGTCCCCCTCTTTCTCTGCCCCTCCCCTGCTCACACTCTCTCTCTCAAAAATAAAAATAAAAAGAAAACATTAAAAAAATAAAAAATAATAATTTTATTGAGATCTAATTTATGTACCATAAGTTCACCTTTCGAAACTATACAATTAAGTGTGTTTTAGTATAATCACAGATTTCGTGTAACCATCACCACTATCTAGCGTTTTAGAACATTTTTATCACCCCAAAAAGAAACCCTGAACCTATCAGCAGTCACTCTTCATTTTCCCCTCTCCTAAACACCTGGTAACTACTAAGCTACTTTCTGTCTCTGGATTTACCTGTCCTGAACATTAAATGAATGGAAGCATATAATACATAGCCTTTTGTGCCTTCTTTCATTTAGCATAATGTTTTCACAGTTCATCTGTGTTGTGGCATATATCCCTACTTCATTATATTTCATGACCAAATAATGTTCCATTGTATGGATAGACCACATTTTGTTTATCCAATTATCAATTAATGGCCATTGGATTGTTTTTATTTTTTGCCTATTATGAATAATGCTTCTATAAATATTTATGTACATTTTTTAGTGGCCATGTGTTTTTAGTTCTATTGAGTATATATCATATTCTATATTTCCAAATATTCCAATGTATTTTATTAGGCCCTCTATTCTGTTCTGTTGGTTGATTGTTGATTATTGCTCTACTACTCCACTTTGTTTTTGTTTGTTTTGTTTTATTTTTTTATTTTGAGTTTATTTATTTATTTTGAGAGAGTGATAGAGCAAGAGCAGGGGAGGGGCAGAAAGAGAGGGAGAGAGAGAGAATCCCAAGCACTAACAGTGTTAGTGCAGAGCCCAGTGTGGGGCTTGAACCCATGAATGTGAGATCATGACCTGAGCTGAAGTCAAGAGTTAGATGCTTAACCAGCTGAGCCACCCAGGCACACCCCTGTTTGGTTTTGTTTTTTAGAGAGAAACAGAGAGAGTGCTCGAGTGGGAGAGAGGGGCAGAGGGAGAGAGTCTTAATTAAGCAGACTCCGCACTCAGGGCACTCAATGCAGAGCCTTACCTGGGGTTTGATTGCACAACCCTGGGATCATGACCTGAGCCCAAATCAAGAGTTGGATGCCCCACCAACTGAGCCACCCGAGTGCCCGTCCACTGTTATTTTACTTGTTGGAGCTTTATAATGTCTTATTGTTTGATAATGCTTGAGTCCTCTGTGCCCCTCACTTTGTTAGGTTTCTTCATTTTTTTTTTTTTTTAAAGAAAAATTTTGGTAGTTCTTATTTTGCTGTTCAGTTGAACTTTAACATCATTTTTAAGGCATCCCCTCCCTCCAAAAATAATTCTGTTAAGATTTTAATCAGGATCCTTTAAAAATTTTTTAAATTTTATTTGTTTTAAAATTCAAAATTAGGGGCGCCTGGGTGGCGCAGTCGGTTAAGCGTCCGACTTCAGCCAGGTCACGATCTCGCGGTCCGTGAGTTTGAGCCCCGGGTCGGGCTCTGGGCTGATGGCTCAGAGCCTGGAGCCTGTTTCCGATTCTGTGTCTCCCTCTCTCTCTGCCCCTCCCCCGTTCATGCTCTGTCTCTCTCTGTCCCAAAAATAAAAAAAATTAAAAAAAAAAGTTGAAAAAAAAATAAAATTCAAAATTAGTTGTTTATGGCCACCTGGGTGGCTCAGTTGGTTAAGTGTATGACTTTGGCTCAGGTCATGATCTGGCAGTTCGTGAGTTCAAGTGCTGCATAAGGCTCTGTGGTGACAGCTCAGAGCCTGGAGCCTGCTTTTGATTCTGTGTCTCCCTCTCTGCCATGCCCCCATTCATGCGGCGCTCTTTCTCTGTCTCGTGTGCGTGCACACGCTCTGTCTCAAAAAATGAATAAACATTAAAAAATAATTAATAAAAACCCAAAATTGGTTGTTTATATTTGTTTTCACTGAACCATATTTCCATATTAATAAAAAGCTTTATTAGCATACAAATTATTTAGAATAAAAGGAAGAATTAAATACGTAATTTTTCCTCTTATCTGGAATCATATAAGAATTTACTCTAATTTTTCACTTATTAAACATTTTGTCAGATTATAGCATCTATTTCAATTTTATATAAATTACTTAAAGTATTTAATGGTATTTGGTTAGGTGTCTTGAAATTTAATTTTTCCTAATGATTACATTTTTCTTTCAAGGTATGGCAGATTGTGTCTTGGCTCTTGGGTTTGAGAAGATGGAGAAGGGACCCCTTTTATCAAATGTGAGTCTTACTGTTACTCTGGAGTTGTTAATAGTACTGTGAGATAACTTTGCCCATCTGACTACTATAAATAGAACCTGTTAATAAGCAACAGAAAGCATAATTTGGCATAGTTATTAAATGAGCTGATATATTCACAATCTGAAATGTGACATTGTATATGTATGCATAAATTCTGGTATTTTAGAACAGTAAAGAATCAGAGATAATTTGGCTCAACCTCTTTACTTTGTCAATGATAAACCTGATGTTCAGAAATGTCAAATGATTGAATTTGAGGTGACTTACCTATTTAATTTGAGAGTCATTAATTCAAAAACTTAACAAATTGAAGAGGATTAATAAAGTGTGGGATTTCTGATTCTGGAAATGGGAAGCCAAATTATTTAAACCAGTTCTAGAGATGACAGTTAAAGTATTGGAATATAAAGAAAAAATCCTAAAGGCAAGGAAGTGCTAAAGAGAGAGGAATTGCAGATGAATGCCAGAGAGTTTGAAGTATTTGAAGCACTTTTGCCTTGAATGCCTTTGATCAGGAAGCTGTGAGCTTTAATTTTGATGGTCCCCTGGAGTGAAGAGGCAAGTAGTCCTCCCAAGATCAGAAGTTTAATACTCACTCTGCACATTAAACTGGGGCCCTGCGGGGATAAACCCTTTGGGTAAGGGCAAATCTAAAGAAAAACTGTCTTTTTTTCCTGTGAGAGTTGTCTTGGTACCGAGCGGAATAGGGGAGAAAAAAGAGAAGGAAAAAAACAAAAACAAAACACCAGAAAAACCTTTCACTGAAAAATCTTTCTTTGATATTCCTCATATGAGATTGCTACCAAAATTCTCATTACAGGACAGTTAGAGAAACCTCAAACCTTGAATTCAGTCTAAATTGGTTCCAGAATGGTAATTACCTAGGTACTTAACAGACACAAGTGTGAGTTTTCTTTTGGAGGAAAGCATCTTCTTTTGGAGGCTTTGAGAACTCTTCAAATAATTATCTAAGACATGCAGTAATAACCAGGCATTAAAGAAACAAGGCACCATAATTGGAAATATTGTAAGAATATTGGAAACTGCAAAAAGGGACATGATAGGCATGAAAAAAAAGTAGAGTTTATAGAAAAGAAAAATAAAATGATTAAAAGTAAGAAATCAGAAGATAGGTTTGATAGCAGATTACACATGACTAAAAAGACAATTAGTGAAACTGGACTAGGTTAGAAATAATTATTTAGTATACACTCTAAAGAGAAAAAAGATAAAAAGAGTTTAGATGATAGTGTGATAAGATATAATTATGTTTAATTGGAATTAATGGAGAATAAGTGGTGAGAGAAGATAAGGCTTGGGCATTTTGTTTATCTTCTCCAAAAACCAGTGTTTAGTATTGTTATACCCCGATTTCGAATCCCAGAGACCACCAAGGAGCTGATACCGATGCAAACGCATGAGAGTTGATTTGCAAGCTCGAGCTTGGGCCCAAGCATATCTGACACAGCGGAGCAGGGACTTGGACCCCTAGGTTAAGAGGCATAGCAGTTTTATAGGGGCCAATGGCCAATGAGATTGTAACACACAGAAAGTTTCATAGTGATGTTAGTCCACATGCAGGTGGCAATTGAATTACAATTTACCCTATAGTGAACTGTTTGAACTAGCCTATCACTCTGGTCAGAATTGGCACGCAAGTTTGGCGGGCAAAAGGCGGGGTTTACATTCTTTGGCAGTTAGGGGTTCCATATTCCTATATGAGCCGGTTTCCAGTAAGGGTGTGCTCTGCGGCTTGACGAGGGTGGGGGAGTGTCTTAAGCAATAAGTAGGTCATGTGGGGGTTATACATGGGATGGTGGGTGTAGCATAAAATGGAGTTAGTCTTGCTCTGCTTGTCCAGGGATAGGGGAGTTTTGTTAAATTCCTTGGGTCCCACAGTTTCATTGATGTTTTCTATTTGATATTTTGTCTCATTTATTTCCACTCTGATCTTTGTTATGTTCTTCTTCTACTAACTTTGGGCTTAGTTCTTCTTTTTATTGTTCTTTGAGGTGTAAAGTTAGGGTTTTGTCATGTGGGGTTTTTTTTTTTTTTTTTTTTTGTTTTTGGTTGTTTTGGAGATCTTTCTCATTTCTCTCTATAGGAGTTTATTACTATGAACTTCCCCCTGTTAGAACTGCTTTTGCTGCATCCCATAATTTTTGGTTGTTTTATTTCCATTTTAATTCATCTTAAAAAAGATATTTTTTAATTTCTTTGTCCCATTGGTTGTTCAGTAGCATGTTGTTTAATCTCCACATATTTGTGCATTTTCTAGTTTTCTTCTAGTTTTATGCCATTGTGGTTGGAAAAGATGCTTGATGATTTCAGTCTTGTTAAATTTATTAAGGGCCTACCACACGATTTATTCTGGAAAATGTTCCATGTACACCACAGAAGAATGTGTATTCTTTTGCATTTGGATGGAATGTTCTGTATATGTCAGTTACGTCCATCTGGTCCAATGTTTCCTTATTGATTTTCTGTCTGACTAATCTATCTATTGATGAAAGTAGGGTATTAAAGTCCTGTGTACAATTATTGAATGCTGTCTATCCTTCCCTTTAGGTCTGTTGACATTTGGTTTATATATTTAGGTGCTACTGTGTTGGGTGCATGAAAAATTACAAATGTTATGTCATCTTGTTAGACTGACCCCTTTATCATTAGATAGATGGTTTTGAGGTTTTAAACCTGACTTAAAATAATAAGACCAGACATAATTATACTTTAATAAGTATATCAACATGTGAATGTAGAGGAGAGCCAAAATGATTAAGCGTTTTTATTTAGATTGAATATTTGAATCTTATGTATAATTAATAGAAGTGGATTTTAGTTTAATGACCTTCTTTGTCTCTTATTATAGCCTTTGTCTTAAAGTTTATTTTATCTAAGTATAGTGACCTCAGCTTTCTTTTAGTTTTCATTTGAATAAAATATCTTTTCCATCCCTTTACTTTTTAAAAAAATATTTATTTATTTTGAGAGAGAATGAGTGCGTGTGTTCAAACATACATATGTGAGTGGGGGAGAGGCTGAGAAAGAGGGAGAGAGAGACTCCTAAGCAGGCTTTGGGATGTCAGCATGGAGTCCAATGTGGGGCCCGATCTCAGGAACCATGAGATGGTGACCTGAGCCAAAATCAAATGTCAGATGCTTAAGTGACTGAGCCCACCCAGGTTCCTCATGTATATAATTTAAGAAGCAATTACCCTTGATAAAATATATATATATTAGAAATTGCCAGTGTCTGGATGGCTTGTGCTGTTAGCACAGAGCCTGCTTGGGATTCTCTCCTCTCCCTGCCTCTTTTAACCCCCTTCAAAATAAATAAACTTAAAAAAACAAAAACAAAAACTAGAGTCATTGCTTTATTATTATTTTTTTTTAGTTTTATTTAAGTAGTCTCTACACCCAACATCTAACTCATGACCTTGAGATCAAGAGTTGCATTCTCTGCCAACTGTACCAGCCAGGCACCCCTAAAACTAGAATCGTTGTTAGAAAATGAGTTGAAGATAACTTTTAGCCTATTCATCTAAGACTTATGAGGTCAATCTGATTCAGTTCTTTCTGTTCAAACATTAAAGGCCTCTACCTTAAATTAAGTTAAATATATGTGACAGTATCTGTTAGTAACCACAGGCATTGAAATCAACAAGAGCTATTTCCCATTTTCATTAGAGAACATTTTAAGAAAGTAGGAGATGTTAGGTTGGGTCTTAAAGACAATAAGAGATAATAATTATATGAAATTTTTATATAATAAATATGGATAATTATAATAATATAATAAAGATAATTAAAGATAGGGAAGCATGAGATCTTTCTGGGTATGGGAGAAAATATCATGAGCTAAGTCATGGATGGTGGAATAAACATAATATAATATGTTCAGAGGCACTTGGCTGGCTTAGTCGGTAGAGCATGTGACTCTACAAGCCCAACATTGGCATGGAGCCTACAAAAAAAAAGTAATTAATATAATATGTTTAGGGGACAGTTTGAAAAGCTGGATTGGAGGGTGGCAACTGGAGAAGAGTATGAAATAAGATTAGGTGATGCTTAATGAGAGTACCTGATATTTATGACACATGAAAAATTGACTTTTTTTCTTAAGTAGTGAATGATAAGTATCTTGGTAACTTGTATTTGAAAATTATTAAAAACCACATCTAGGTCTGGAGTTTTCTTTATGGGAAAGTTTTTAACCTTTTAAGTTTAGTAATTCAGTTTCTTTTTTTTTTTTTTTAATTTTGTTTTTACATTTATTTAATTTTGAGAAACAGTGTGAGACAAAGCGTAAGCGGGGGAGGGGCAGAGAAGGAGACACAAAATCCGCAGCAAGCTCCAGGCTGTGAGCAAGTGGTCAGCACAGAGCCTGATGCGGGGCTCAAACCCACGAACCGTGAGATCATGACCTGAGCTGAAGTTGGATGCTCAACCAACTGAGCCACCCAGGCACCCCAGTAATTCAGTTTCTTTAGTAAATATATTACTATTTATGTCATTGTTTTTTTTTTGAGTGAGCTTTGATAATGCCTTTTAAGGAATTTGTCCATTTCATCTACATTGTTGAATTTATTGACAAAAAGTTGATCATGTTATTCCCATAGTATCTCTTTAAAGTAAGATCTTTATTTATTTTTTTTAATGTTTATTTATTTATTTTATTTATTTATTTTTTAAATATGGAACGCTTCACGAATTTGCGTGTCATCCTTGCGCAGTGTTTATTTATTTTTGAGAGAGAGAGAGATTGAGAGAGCTGGGGAAGGGCAGAAAGAGAGGGAGACACAGAATCCAAAGCAAGCTCCAGGCTCTGAGTTGTCAGCATAGAGCCTGATGTGGGGCTCAAACCCATGAACCACAGATCATGACCTGAGCTGAAGCCATACGCTTAACCAACTGAGCCACCCAGGCATCTAAAATAGGATTTTTATTTATTTATTTATTTTTAAATGTTTACTTATTTTTTTTGAGCCAGAGAGAGGCAGAGCATGAATGGGGGAGGGTCACAGAGAGAGGGAGACACAGAATCCAAAGCAGGCTCCAGGCTCTGAACTGTCAACACAGAGCCCAACATGGGGCTTGAACTCATGGACCATGAGATCATGACCTGAGCTGAAGCTGGACGCTTAACCGGCTGAGCCACCCAGGTGCCCCTAAAATAGGATTTTTAGACGTGTCCTTGTTCTTCCTCTGATGTTGTTAATCTTTGTCTTCTCACTTTTTCCCATGACGAATAAAATAAAAGGTGTTTACCAATTTTATTGATCTTGTCAGAGTGCCAGCTTTTATTTTCATTGGTTTTTCTCTATTTTTTCTGTTTTCTGTTCCATTCTGTTAATTTCTTTAAAAAAAATTTTTTTTTCAACGTTTTATTTATTTTTGGGATAGAGAGAGACAGAGCATGAACGGGGGAGGGGCAGAGAGAGAGGGGGACACAGAATCGGAAACAGGCTCCAGGCTCTGAGCCATCAGCCCAGAGCCTGACGCGGGGCTTGAACTCACGGACCGCGAGATCGTGACCTGGCTGAAGTCGGACGCTTAACCAACTGCGCCACCCAGGCGCCCCCATTCTGTTAATTTCTATTTATTTCATTCTGCTCACTTTCTAGTTACATCTGCTATGATCCTTAATATTTCCTTTTTTTTTACATTGGGTTTAACTTGCTCTTTATTTTTATAGTCTATAAAGTTGGAGGCTTAGGTCATTGCTTTTAAATCTGGCCTTTTTTCAAATGTAGGTATTTGATACTATACATTCTTTTAAAACACTGCTTAAGCAGCATACCGTAAATTAAAAAAACATTTTTTAATGTTTATTTTTGAGAGAGAGAGAGAGAGTGGGCAAAAGGTAGAGAGAGAGGGAGACACAGAATCCGAAGCAGGCTCCAGGCTGCAAGCTGTCAGCACAGAGCCCAATGTGGGACTTGAACTCATGAACCACAAGATCATCACTTGAGCTAAAGTCGGATGCTTAACCGACTGAGCCACCCAGGGGCCCCCATACCATAAGTTTTTTTATGTCATGCTTTTATTTTCATTTATTTAAAATTATTTTTAAATTTCAAAAAAAAAAAAAAAAAAGGGAGGGGGGGGTAAACCAGGAAACACTCTTAACTGTAGAGAACATACTGATGGTTACCAGAGGGGAGGCGGGTGGGGAGGGGGGATGTTATGATGAGCATAACAAATGTTGTATGTAAGTGATGAATCACTAAATTCTGCAGCTGTAACTAATATTACACTGTATGTTAACTAACTGGAATCTAAATAAAAACTTGAAAAAAAATTTTCCATTGTGATTTCTTCTCTCACCCATGTGTTAGAAGCATGTTGTTTAATTTTTAAATATTTAGGCATTTTTCAGATATCTTTCTGTTCTCTGTTTCTATTAAAAATTTTTTTTGGGGGCGCCTGGGTGGCTCAGTGGGTTGGGCGGCCGACTTCGGCTCAGGTCACGATCTCGCGGTCCGCGAGTTCGAGCCCCGCGTCGGGCTCTGGGCTGATGGCTCAGAGCCTGGAGCCTGCTTCCGATTCTGTGTCTCCCTCTCTCTCTGCCCCTCCCCCGTTCATGCTCTGTCTCTCTCTGTCTCAAAAATAAATAAAAAAACGTTAAAAAAAATTAAAAAAAATTTTTTTAATGTTTATTAACTTTTGAAGTAGGGTGAGAGCACAAGCAGGGGAGGGGAAGAGAGAGATGGAGACTGAGGATCAGAAGCAGGTTTTACGCTGACAGCAGGAGCCTGATGCGGGGCTGGAACCATGACCCAACCGTGAGATCATGACCTGAGTCAAAATTTGATGCTTAACCATCCAGCCACCCAGGCACCAGACCACCCACACACCCCTATTTGTTTCTATTTTAAATCTCTGTGGTCATGGGGCGCCTGGGTGGCGCAGTCGGTTAAGTGTCCGACTTCAGCCAGGTCACGATCTCGCGTCCGGGAGTTCGAGCCCCGCGTCAGGCTCTGGGCTGATGGCTCAGAGCCTGGAGCCTGTTTCCGATTCTGTGTCTCCCTCTCTCTCTGCCCCTCCCCCGTTCATGCTCTGTCTCTCTCTGTCCCCAAAATAAATAAACGTTGAAAAAAAAATTTTTTTTTAATCTCTGTGGTCAGAGAATATACTTTGTATGATATGAATACTTTTTAATTACTGCGACTTACTTTTTGGCTCGGGATATGGTCTATTTTGATAAATAGTCTGTGCACTTTCATATGTATTCTGATGTTATTGGGTGGAGTGTTCTGTAAATGCTAAGTCATATTGGTTGTTAATATTGATCAAACTTCATATCCTTACTGATTTTCCTGTCTACTTGTTCTATCAGTTTTTCAGAGGGGAAGTATTGAGATCTTCTGCTAAATCTGGATTTGTCTATTCCTTTCAGTTCTATCAGTTTTTGTTTCATGTATTCAAGCTCTGATATTAGGTATACTAACATTTAGGATTGTTAGGTACTTGATAATTGACCCCTTCATCATTGTGAGATAATCCTCTTTATTGTAGTGTTCCTTGATCTTAGATCTATTTTGTCTGATATAAACATAGGCATTTCAGCTTTCTGTTGATTAGAATTAGAATAGTATATCTTTTCCCATCCTTTTTCCTATTTCTGTCTTTGTTTGAATTAGGCTTTTTAAAATTGAGGTGTAATTGAGATGCACAATTATATTGCTTTCAGGTGTACAACATAATGGTCCGATATTTGCATATATTGTGAAATGATCACCACAATAAGTCTGGTTAGCGTTTGTCACCAAACTTAGTTACAAGACTTTTTTCTTATGATGAGAACTTTTAAGGACTTTTAAGATTTACAGTCTTAGCAACTTTTGAATATGCAGTAAAGTCTTATTGACTATAGTCATCATGTTGTACATTATTTCTCCATGACTTTTTAATAGATTTTATTTTTAAGTAATCCCTACACCCAGCATGGGGTCTGAACTGACAACCCTGAGATCAAGAGTTGTATGCTCTACTGACTGAGCCAGCCAGGTTCCCCGCCACTGCCTCGGCTATGACTTTTTAATTTTATAACTGGAAGCTTGTACCTTTTGCCTACCCTCTGACAACTACCAGTCTGTTCTCTGTATCTGTGAGCCAGTTGTTGTTGTTTTTTGAGAATCCACATGTAAGTGAGATCATATGGTATTTGTCATTCTCTGACTTATTGCACTTAGTTTTTCATAATGCATCAAGGTCCATCCATGTTGTCATAGATGGCAAGATTTCATTCTTCCTCTTCTTCCTCCTCCTCCTCCTCTTCCTCTTTCTCCTCCTCTTTCTCCTTCTCCTTCAAGTAATCTCTATACCCAACTTGGGGCTCAAACTCACAAGCCTGAGATCAAGAGTTTTATGCTCCACCAACTGAGCTAGCCAGGTACCCCATGATTTCATTCTTTTTTATGGATGAATAATATTCTATTATATGTATGTGCATGTATGTATATGTGTGTGTATATATGTATATGTGTGTGTGTGTGTGTGTGTATATGTATGTACATATGTGTGTGTGTATCTATATGTCTATATAGCCCGCATTGTCTTTATGCATTCATCTGTTGATGGGCACTTAGCACTTAGGTTGTTTCCATATCTTGGCTGTTGTAAATAATGCTGCAGTAAGCATGGGGGTGCATATATTTTTTGGAGTTAGTGTTTTTGTTTTCTTTTGATAAATACCCAGAAGTGGAACTGCGGAATCATATGGTATTTCTCTTTTTAATTTTTTGAGGAGCTGCTATACTATTTTTCATAGTGGCTGAAATTTACATTTGCACCTGTAGTGCACAAAGGTTCCCTTTTTCCAATACTTATTATTTCTTGTCTTTTTGATAATTGCCATTTTAACAGGTATGAGGTGATATATCAGTGTGGTTTTTGAATTAGATTTTTGTAGGCAACATATAGTTGGGTCTTGCTTTTTAACAATTTATCAGTCTCCTCTTTTTAACTGGGCTTTTTGTATCCTTTTTATTTAATGTGGCTATTGATATATAGGGTTTAAAAAATAATAGCTGAAACTAATACCTACTGGCTTCTACCAGCTTGCAAGACTCTTGCGTGATTGTGCACAACTCTTCTCATCTTTGCTTTCAGTGATTTAAATTGGCTGTAGTGGAAGTATTTACATCACAAGAATTGGCAAATACATCAGTTATGCCTCCCTGACCCTCATGAGCCTGTTAGTAAATGTTTACTTGGACAACATTAGTTTAAAATTTTTTTAATGTTTATTTATTTTTGAGAGAGAGTACAAGCAGAGGAGGTGCAGAAACAGAGAGGCACAGACAGAATCCGAAGCAGGCTCCAGGTTCTGAGCTGTCAGCACAGGGCCCAACGTGGGGCTCAAACTCATGAACTGTGAGATCACGACCTGAGCCTAGTCGGGCGCTTACCTGACTAAGCCACCCAGAAGCCCCAAGGACAGCACTAGTTTAAATCTACTATCTTACTATCTTGCTATTTGTTTTTTTGTTTTTGTTCAATGTCTTCTTTTTCCTGTTTTCTTTGTTTTCTGCTAATTGAGTTTTTTTGTGTGTGTAATTTCACTTTAGTTTTTTTTAGTTGGATTTTTTTTATTCCATAAAACTCTTGGAATACACTTTTTTAATTTATTTTTTAAATTTACATACAAGTTAGTTAGCTATAGTGCAACAATGATTTCAGGAGTAGATTCCTTAATGCCCCTTACCCATTTAGCCCATCCCCCACTCCCACAACCCCTCCAGCAACCCTCTGTTTGTTCTCTATATTTAAGAGTCTCATGTTTTTGTCCCCCTCCTTGTTTTTATATTGTTTTTGTGTCCCTTCCCGCATGTTCATATGTTGTGTCTAAAAGTCCTCATATGAGTGAAGTCATATGATATTAGTCTGTCTCTGACTGACTCATTTCACTTAGCATAATACCCTCTAGTTCCATCTACGTGGTTGCAAATGGCAAGATTTCTTTCTTTTTGATTGCTGAGTAATACTCCATTGTGTGTGTGTGTGTGTGTGTGTGTGTGTGTGTGTGTGTGTGTGTATACCACATCTTCTGTATCCATTCATCCATCGATGGACATTTGGGCTCTTTCCATACTTTGGCTGTTGTTGATAGTGCTGCTATAAACATCGGGGTGCATGTGCCCCTTTGAAACAGCATACCTGTATCTCTTGGATAAATACCTAGTAGTGCAATTTCTGGGTCATAGGGTAGTTCTATTTTTAATTTTTTGAGGAACCTTCATACTGTGTTCCAGAGTGGCCGTACCAGTTTGCTTTCCCACCAGTAGTGCAAAAGAGATCCTCTTTCTCTGCATTCTCATCAACATCTGTTGTTGCCTGAGTTGTTAATTTTTGTCATTCTGACAGGCGTGGGGTGGTATCTCATTGTGGTTTTGATTTGTATTTCCCTGATGATGAGTGAAGTTGAGCATTTTTTAATGTGTCAGTTGGCCATCCGGATGTCTTCTTTGGAAAAGTGTCTATTCATGTCTTTTGCCCATTTCTTCACTGGATTATTTTTTGGGTTTTTTGGGTGTGGAGTTTGATAAGTTCTTTATAGATTTTGGATACTAACCCTTTATCTGATATGTCATTTGCAAATATCTTTTCCCATTCTGTTGGTTGCCTTTGAGTTTTGTTGATTGTTTCCTTCGCTGTGCAGAAGCTTTTTATCCTGATGAGGCCCCAATAGTTCATTTTTGCTTTTGTTTCCCTTGCCTCCGGAGATGTGTTGAGTAAGAAGTTGTTGCAGCCAAGATCATAGAGGTTTTTGCCTGCTTTCTCCTCGAGGATTTTGGTGGCTTCCTGTCTTACGTTTAGGTCTTTCATCCATTTTGAGTTTATTTTTGTGTATGGTGTAAGAAAGTGGTCCAGGTTCATTTTTCTGCACGTTGCTATCCATTTCAGAGCATGTGCACATATGTGTTCTCTGTCTGTCTCTTTTTGTCTCCAGTTCCCTTCTCTGTGAATTCTAGATGGCTTGGTCTCTTTGAATTCTGAACTCTGTTTCTTCAACTTAGGAAGATTGCTGGACTCCATGTTACTCCTCCCTGTTCTTTCCAAGTAGCAATCTGGGGAAAATCATAATGCTCATCTTATTTGTTTTCCTCCTCTTAGAGATCTCTATGCTGTGCTTTATACTTGTACATTGAAAATTGTTGCTTTATATATTTTGTCCAAACTTTTAGATGGTTAAGCTAGAAGGATAAATATGTTTTCTGTAATCCATCTTGTCTAGAAGCAGAAGTTATATATCATTGTTTTAATAAGCACCCCTTTTTTACTTAGCAGTGAACATTTTCTCTTTAAAAAAACTTTTTTTAATTTTATTTTTTATTTTTATTTTTTTTTTAATTTTTTTTTTTTTTCTTTTCAACGTTTTTTTTTTTTTATTTATTTTTGGGACAGAGAGAGACAGAGCATGAACGGGGGAGGGGCAGAGAGAGAGGGAGACACAGAATCGGAAACAGGCTCCAGGCTCCGAGCCATCCGCCCAGAGCCTGACGCGGGGCTCGAACTCACAGACCGCGAGATCGTGACCTGGCTGAAGCCGGACGCTTAACCGACTGCGCCACCCAGGCGCCCCTATTTTTTATTTTTAAAAATTTACATCCAAATTATTTAGCACCTAGTACAACAATAATTTCAGGAGTAGATTCCTTAGTGCCCCTTACCCATTTAGCCCATCCCCCCTCCCACAACCCCTCCAGTAACCCTCTTTTGTTCTCCATATTTAAGAGTCTCTTATTTTTTTTTTTTAATTTTTTTTAATGTTTATTTATTTTTGAGACAGAGAGAGACAGAGCATGAATGGGGGAGGGGCAGAGAGAGAGGGAGACACAGAATCGGATGCAGGCTCCAGGCTCTGAGCCATCAGCCCAGAGCATGATGTGGGGCTCGAACTCACGAACCGTGAGATCGTGACCTGAGCTGAAGTCGGACGCTCAACCGACTGAGCCACCCAGGCGCCCCAAGAGTCTCTTATGTTTTATCTCCCTCCCTGTTTTTATATTATTTTGCTTCCCTTCCCTTATATTCATCTGTTCTGTGTCTTAAAGTCCTCATATGAGTGAAGTCATATGATACTTGTCTTTCTCTGACTAATTTCACTTAGCATAATACCTTCTAGTTCCATCCATGTAGTTGTAAATGGCAAGATTTCATTCTTTTTGATGCCGAGTAATACTCTGTTGTATATATATACCACATTTTCTTTATCCATTCATCCATCGATGGACATTTGGGCTCTTTCCATACTCTGGCTGTTGTTGATAGTGCTGCTATAAACATTGGGGTGCATGTGCCCCTTTGAAACAGCACACCTGTATTCCTTGCATAAATGCCTAGTAGTGCAATTGCTGAGTCATAGGGTAGTTCTATTTTTAATTTTTTGAGGAATCTTCATACTGTGTTCCAGAGAGGCTGCACCAGCTTGCATTCCCAAAAAACTTTTTTTTCTTAATGTTTATTTTTGAGAGAGAGAGAGGGTGCAGGGGAGGAGCAGAGAGGGAGAAAGAGAATCCAAAGTGGACTCTGTGCTGACAGCAGAGAACCTGATTTGGGGCTTGAACTCATGAACCATGAGATCATGACCTGAGCTGAAGTCAGATGCTTAACTGACTGAGCCATCCAGGGGCCCCTTCTCTTTGTTTTTAAAAATTTCTTTAGAACTCTTATTTTTAAGATTTCTGTGTTCAGAGATTCACAAAACCCATTTCTATCAAAACATCATTTGGATTGTCAAGTGTTTATCATGTCTAACTAAATAATTTTCTTTCTTTAGGCCTATATTTTTTCTTTTTTTTCTCAATGTTTATTTTTGAAAGAGAGAGAGAGACAGAGCATGAGCAGGGGAGGGGCAGAGAGAGAGGGAGACACAGACTCCGAAGCAGGCTTCAGGCTCTGAGATGTCAGTATGGAGCCCGATGTGGGGCTCAAACTTACAGACCGCGAGATCATGACCTGAGCCGAAGTCAGATGCTTAACCCACTGAGCCACCCAGGCACCCCTATATTTTCTTAATCAAAGAGAAGGGCTTAGCAGTATTCCCTTTGGAACTCCTTGTGGACCAAAAAATAATCCTCATTTATTCATTCAACAAGTATAGAATGTTTGCTGTGTGGCAGGCCATATGCTAGTCATTGGGTGTATGTGCAAAGGTGTATGAAAAAAGATTCCTGCCTTCAGGGAGTTCATGGTCTAGCAGGGAAACTGAGAAGAAACTGTTAGCTTTCCCTTTGTGAAATATTTGTGGTAGTAACTATGTTCTTATATTGTAGAACTAGGAAACAAAGGTGATTACACTCTCTGAGGTGATTACACTCTTTATCTTAGCCCTAATTCACTTCTTTTCTCAAAAACCCAAGCATGCTTCTGCCTTAAGATCTTTTTGGTTGCTGTTCTCTCTGCCTAGAATGCTCCTTTCCCAAGGTTACCCAAATAACTTACTCCTTACTGCTTCACATTCTTGCTCAAATATCGTTTTGTCAATGAGACCTTCCTTGTCTATTGTGTATAAAATAGCACTTCCTAGGGGTGCCTTGTGGCTCAGATGGTTGAGTGTCTGGCTTCGGCTCAGGTGACGATCTCACTGTTTGTGAGTTTGAGCCCCACATTGGGGTCTATGCTGACAGCTCAGAGCCTGGAGCCTGCTTCGGATTCTGTGTCTCCCTCTCTCTCTGCTCCTCCCCTGCTCATCCCGCTCACACTCTGTCTCTCTCAAAAATAAATAAAACACACAAAAAAAATTAAAGTAGCACTTCCTACATTCAGTTTTGTCCCCTTACTTGAATTTGTTCTTCTTTATAGCATTATTATTTATGTTTTAATTAAGTTTTATCTTCATCACCTTTTGTCCCCTCCCTGCCTCAGTTGTAAATGCCAGATGAGCAGAGCATACTACCTTGAGTAGTATGAGTACATATTGGATTCTTTATAAATACTTCATGAAAAAATTAACACCTCACTTGATTATTTTTCCTTTCCATGTTTCCCTGCAAAGTATTTCCTGACTGACTTTATTCACATTGCTTATTTTTGGTTTACTATGGCTTAAAATAAGCAGATGTCTTAAGTAACACTGTAATAGTTGAAAGAGACACTTAGCATGTCAAGTACTTATTTCTTTCTCCCCTCTCTTAGACTTCACAAAGGACCAATCCAGTTGATAAGCATCTTGAGGTCCTGATAAAAAAATACGGATTGTGTGCCAAACCAATTGCTCCTCAGATGTTTGGGTTTGCTGGAAAAGAACACATGGAAAAATATGGTATGTTAAAAACATTTTAAGGCCTATTGATAGTTATATGCATGTGAAGAGAAACAATAGGAATTTATTTAGGAACTGTGGAAAATATCAGGATCTATAAAATATAAAGTGGTTTTTGAATTAAATTGAAGAAATAGTTCATGTAGGATTTAATTGTAGAGAAGGTATTTATGTATAGGATATCATATGGGAGGTACCTAGAATGTTCCATACCAAGAAATTGAAATAGGAAAAGTAACATAAGTCTTGTCCCCTATAATCATGAATTATAAATTGAGGTATATCCATTCTGAATATGACGAGACTTAAAGCTTGCTCTTGGTAATAGGTTTATATAGCCAAATTTTATTCTTACTGCTTGAATTCATCAAGAGTCCATCATTGGTCATTTGTAATGTTTTATGAGGTTTAAATTTCATAGTTGATTTGCATTTTGTAGGTAAACATCCTAATTTTTTGACTGATAATCAATGATTGGCTTGCCTTAGCCAGTTAGTTAAAGCATGGGATAGTATAGATAGGATTTTTAAAAAAAAATTTTTAACGTTTTATTTTTTATTTTTGAGACAGAGAGAGACAGAACATGAACGGGGGAGGGGCAGAGAGAGAGGGAGACACAGAATCTGAAGCAGGCTCCAGGCTCTGAGCCATCAGCCCAGAGCCCTACACGGGGCTCGAACTCACAGACTGCGAGATCGTGACCTGAGCTGAAGTCGGACACTTAACTGACTGAGCCACCCAGGCGCCCCTAGGATTTTTTTTTTTTTTAATGGTATGACCCTGAACCAGTGCCTTGCTATGTACTATGAGATAAGAAAGTAAGTAATCCTACATGAAGTTCAGCTTTCTTATTCTTTGCAGGAAAAATATCCCAGGTTATTTGATAGCCAAAATCAAATAATTAGAAAGGAAAAAAATTTTCAAGGAAGAATGGTGGGAAGAACATTGCCAGTTTTGGGCCATGAGAATTTTGTTTGTTTGTTTGTTTATTTATTTATTTATTTTTATTAAAAAAATTTTTTTTAATGTTGACTCATTTCTGACACACAGACAGAGACCATGAGCAGGGGAGGGGTAGAGAGAAAGAGAGACACAGAATCCAAAGCAGGCTCCAGGCTCTGAGCTGTCAGCACAGAGCCCAACATGGGGCTCGAACTCAGAAACTCCAAGATCATGACCTGAGCCGAAGGCAGACGCTCAACCTAGTGAGCCACCCAAGCACCCTGAGAATTTTCTTTCTTAATGCTATTTCCTGCATTTTAAAACTCAGTCTGTTCCATTCTGGCTTCCCTCCTTTCGCAAGGCTACTATTGAGCACCATGTTGCTGTATCTAGTAAATATTTTTTAATCCTAATTTAATAGACCTTAACACCATTAATCCCTTTTGACTATTTCCTTCTTTTTTTTTTTTTTTTTAAA